>NW_025958895.1:0-64420 GCF_023159225.1 Perognathus longimembris pacificus | reverse complement strand
GGTCAGACCTGACTTCTAGGCCCAGCCCCTGAGTTCAAGGCCCAGCCCTGAGTACAAGGCTGAGACCTGAGTTCAAGGAAAACGCTGTGAGTTCACAGCCTCCGTTCAAGACCCAGCCCCTGAGGTCAAGGCCAAGGCCCCCAGTTCAAGGCCCAGGACACTAATTCAAGGGTCAGACCTGACAACAAGGACGAGCTCTGAGTTCTAGGCCCAGACCTGAGTTCAAGGCAAAGGCCGCGAGTTCAAGGCCCTGGCCCTGAGTTCAAGGGCCAGGCTCCTAGTTCATGACCCAGGTTCCTAGTTCGAGGCCCAGACCATAGTTCAAAGCCCAAGCACTGAGTTCAAGTACCAGGTCTAGAATTCCAGGCCCAGGTTCCAAGTTCAAGCTGAAGGCCCCGAGTTCAAGGCCCAGGACCCTTGCTCAAGGGTCAGACCTGACATCAAGGCCCTACCCTGAGTTCAAGGCCCAGACCTGTGTTCAAGGCCAAGGTCCCAAGATCAAGGCCTGTGTTCAAGGCCTAGGCCCCAAGTTCTAGGCCAAGGCCCCAATTCCAAGGCCCAGACAATGAGTTCAAGGCCCACAACTGTGTTCAAGTCCCAGGCCCCAAGTTGAAGTTCCAGGCCCTAAGTTTAAGGCCCAAACCCCAGATCAAGTCCCAGATCTGGAATGCAAGGCCCAGACCCAAGTTCAAGACCCAACCTGAGTACAAGTACCAGGTCCAGATTTCCAGGCCCAGGCTCTGAATTCAAGGCCAAGGGGTCGAGTTCAAGGCCCAGGACCCTTGTTCCAGGGTCAGACCTGACATCAGGGCCCTACCCTGAGTTCAAGGCCCAGACCTGAGTTCAAGGCCCATATCTGGAGTTCAAGACCCTGGCCTCGTGTTCAAGGCCCAGACCTGAGTTCAAGGCCTTGGCCACCACTTCAATGCAAAGACCTTAGTTGAAGGCCCAGACCTGAGTTCAAGGCCTTGGCAACCACTTCACTGCAAAGACCTTAGTTCAAGGCCAAGACCATGAGTTCAAGGACCAAGGGAACTTAGTTCAATGACCAGACTCCGAGCTCAAGGCCCAGGATAAACGTCCAAGGCCCAGACCTGAGTTCAAGACCCAGGCCCTGAGTTCAAGGCCCAAACCTGAGTTCAAGGTCCAGATCTGGGGTTCAAGGCCCAGGACCTTAGTTTAAGGCCCAGGCCTAGAATTCAAGTGCCAGGCCCCATGATGTAGGTCCAGGCTCTAAGTTTAAGGCCCACACCCCAGATCAAATCCCAGATCTGGAGTCAAGGCCCAGACCCAAGTTCAAGACCCAAACCCCGAGTACAAATACCAGGCCCAGATTACCAGGCCCAGGCTCTGAATTCAATGCCAAGGCCCCTAGTTCAAGGCCCAGGACCCTTGTTCAAGGGTCAGACCTGACTTCAAGGACCTACCCTGAGTTCAAGGCCCAGACCTGGGTTCAAGGCCAAGGGCCCAAGTTCAAGGTCTGTGTTCAAGGCCTAGGCCAGGAGTTCAAGGCCAAGGCCCCAATTTCAGCCCAGACAATGAGTTCAAGACCCACAAGTGAGTTCAAGTCCCAGGCCCCAAGTTGAAGTTCGAGGCCCTAAGTTTATGGCCCAAACCCCAGATCAAGTCCCAGATCTGGGAGTTCAAGGCCCAGACCCGAGTTCAAGACCCAAACCCTGAGTACAAGTACCAGGCCCAGATTTCCAGGCCCAGGCTCTGAAGTCAAGGCCAAGGCCTCGAGTTCAAGGCCCAGGACCCTTGTTCCAGGGTCAGACCTGACTTCAGGGCCCTACCCTGAGTTCAAGGCCTAGACCTGGGTTCAAGGCCAAGTCCCCAAGTTCAAGGCCTGTGTTCAAGGAATAGGTCCCGAGTTCTAGGCCCAGGCTTCAAGTTCAAGGCCAAGACAATGAGTTCAAGGCCCACAACTGAGTTCAAGGCCCAGGCCTGGAGTAGGAGGCTCAGGCCCAATTTCAAGGCCTAGGCCCTGTGTTCATGGCCCAGACCTGTTTCCAAGGCCTGAGCAGACTTCAAGGCCAAGGCTGTTGGTTAGAGGCCTGGGTTCCTGGCCTTGGCCACCTTTTCAAGGCAAAGACCTTAGTTCAATGCCCAGGCCATGAGTGCAAGGCTCAAGGACACCGAGCTCAAAGCCTCAGCCCTGAGTTCCAGGCCCAGACATGAGTTCAAGGACCAGGCCGTGAGTTCCAGCCCCAGGCCCTGAGTCAAGGCCAAGGCCCCCAGTTCAAGTCCCAACACTAATTCAAGGGTCATAACTGACATCAAGGCCCAGCCCTGAGTTCTAGGACCAGACCTGAGTTCAAGGTAAAGGCCGCGAGTTCAAGGCCTGAGTTCAAGGTCCAGGCCGTGAGTTTAAGGCCCAGGCTCCAAGTTCAAGGCCCAGGATCCTAGTTCAAGGCCCAGACCCGAGTTAAAGGCCCAAGCCCCAAGTTCAAGTACCAGGTCTGGAGTCCCATGCCCAGGTCCCAAGTTCAAGCCGAAGGCCCCGAGTTCAAGGCCCAGAACCCTAGTTCATGGGTCAGACCTGAGTTCAAGGCCCAGCCCTGAGTTCAAGGCCAGCGCTAAGAGTTCAAGGCCTGAGTTCAAGTCCCAGTCCCTGAGTTCTAGTCCCAGACTTCATTCAAGGCCGAGACAATCACTTCAAGGCCCACACCTGACTTCAAAGCCCAGTCCTTGAGTAGAAGTCTTAAGCCAAATTTCAAGGCCAGACCTGAGTTCAAGGCCAAGACAGTAGGTTCAAGGCCTGAGTTCAAGGCCTAGGCCACCAATTCAAGGCCAAGACATTAGTTCAAGTCCCAGGCCATGAGGTCATGGTCCAAGGACACTGTTGTCAATGCCCAGGCCCCGAGTTGAAGGCCCACATCTGAGTTCAAGGCCCAGACCTGAGATCAAGGCCTTGGCCACCACTTCAATGCAAAGACCTTAGTTGAAGGCCCAGGCCATGAGTTCATCGACGAAGGCAAATTAGTTCAATGACCAGACCCCGAGCTCAAGGCCCAGGATGAACGTCCAAGGCCTAGACCTGTGTTCAAGACCCAGGCCCTGAGTTCAAGGCCTAAACGCGGGTTTTAGGTCCAGATCTGGGGTTCAAGCCCAGGACCTTAGTTTAAGGCCCAGGCCTAGAGTTCAAGTCCCAGGCCCCAAGTTGAAGGTCTAGGCCCTAAGTTTAAGGCCCAAACCCCAGATTAGTCCCAGATCTGGAGTTCAAGGCCCAGACCCAAGTTCAAGACCCAAACCCCGAGTACAAATACCAGGCCCAGATTTCAGGCCCAGGCTCTGAATTCAAGGCCAAGGCCTCGAGTTCAAGGCCCAGGACCCTTGTTCAAGGGTCAGACCTGACTTCAGGGCCCTACCCTGAGTTCAAGGCCCAGACCTGAGTTCAAGCCCAGATCTGGAGTTCAAGACCCTGGCTTCGAGTTCAAGGCCCAGACCTGATTTCAAGGCCTTGCCCACCACTTCAATGCAAAGACCTTAGTTGAAGGCCAAGGCCATGAATTCAAGGACCAAGGGATCTTAGTTCAATCACCAGACCCCGAGCTCAAGGCCCAGGATAAACGTCCAAGGCCCAAACTTGAGTTCAAGGCCCAGGCCCTGAGTTCAAGGCCCAAACCCGAGTTCAAAATCCAGGTCTAGACTTCAAGGTCCAGGATCTTAGTTTCAGTACCAGGTCTGGAGTTCAAGTCCCAGGCCCCAAGTTGAAGGTTCAGGCCCTCAATTTAAGGCCCAAACCCCAGATCAAGTCCCAGATCTGGAGTTCAAGTCCCAGGCTCTGAATTCAAGGCCAAGGCCCCTAGTTCAAGGCCCAGGACCCTTGTTCAAGGGTCAGACCTGACTTCAAGGCCCTACCCTGAGTTCAAGGCCCAGACCTGGGTTCAAAGCCAAGGCCCCAAGTTCAAGGCCTGTGCTCAAGGCCTAGGCCCCGAGTTCTAGGCCAAGGCCCCAATTTCAAGGCCCAGACAATGAGTTCAAGACCCACAACTGAGTTCAAGTCCCAGGCCCCAAGTTGAAGTTCTAGGCCCTAAGTTTAAAGCCCAAACTCCAGATCAAGTCCCAGATCTAGGACTTCAAGGCCCAGACTCAAGTTCAAGACCCAAACCCTGAGTACAAGTACCAGGCCCAGATTTCCAGGCCCAGGCTCTGAATTCAAGGCCAATGCCACGAGTTCAAGGCCCAGGACCCTTGTTCCAGGGTCAGACCTGACTTCAGGGCCCTACCCTGAGTTCAAGGCCTAGACCTGGGTTCAAGGCCAAGTCCCCAAGTTCAAGGCCTGTGTTCAAGGCCTAGGCCCCGAGTTCTAGGCCCAGGCTTCAAGTTCAAGGCCAAGACAATGCGGTCAAGGCCCACAACTGAGTTCAAGTCCCAGGCCTGGAGTAGAAGGCTCAGACCCAATTTCAAGGCCCAGGCACTGTGTTCAAGGCCCAGCCCAGTTTCCAAGGCCTGACCTGACTTTAAGTTCAAGGCTGTTGTTTAGAGGCCTGGGATCCAAGCCTGGGCCACCATTTCAAGGCTAAGACCTTAGTTCAAGGCCCAGGCCATGAGTGCAAGGCTCAAGGACACTGAGCTCAAGGCCCCTGCCCTGAGTTCCAGGCCCAGACCCAAGTTCAAGGGTCAGGCCGGGAGTTCCATGCCCAGGCCCCGAGTTCAAGGCCAAGGCCCCCAGTTCAAGGCCCTGGACCCAAGTTCAAGGGACAGACTTGACTTCTAGGCCCAGCCCCTGAGTTTAAGGCCCAGACCTGAGTACAAGGCTGAGACCTGAGTTCAAGGCAAAGGCTGTGAGTTTGCAGCCTGATTTCAAGACCCAGGCCCCGCGTTCGAGGCCAAGGCCCCCAGTTCAAGGCTCAGGACACTAATTCAAGGGTCAGACCTGACATCAAGGCCCAGCCTTGAGTTCTAGGCCCAGACCTGAGTTCAAGGCAAAGGCCGTGAGTTCAAGGCCTTAGTTCAAGGCCCAGGATTCAAGTTCAAGACTGAGACTCTGAGTTCAAGGCCCACATCTGAGTTCAAGGCCCAGGCTGGAGTAGAAGTCCCAGGCCCTGAGTTCAGGGCCCAGCTCTATGTTCAATGCCCATACCTGAGTTGAAGGCCAAGGCCGTGGGTTCAAGGCCTGAGTTTAAGACCTAGGCCCCCAGTTCAAGGCCAAGACCTTAGTTCAAGGCCCGGGCCATGGATTCAAGACCCAAAGACACGGAGTTCAAGGCCCAGGCCCCAAATTCAAGACCCAGACCCCTTATTCAAGGCCCAGGATACAAGTTCCAGGCCCAGACCCCCAGTTCAAGGCGCAGGCCCTGAGTTTAAGACCCAGACCCTGAGTTCAAGGCCCAGGCCGCGAGTTCAAGGCCCAGACCCTGAGTTCAAGGCCCAGGCCGCGAGTTTAAGACCCAGTCCCTGAGTTCAAGGCCCAGGCTCCGAGTTCAAGGCCTAGGCCCTGAGTTCAAGGGCCAGGCCCTGAGTTCAAGGCCCAGGACACAACTTCAAGGCCCAGACACAAGTTCCAAAGACCAGCCCCTGAGTTCAAGGACCAGGCCTGGAATTCCAGGCCTAGGCTCTGAGTTCAAGGCCCAGTCCTGATTTCTAGGCCCAGACATGTGTTCAAGGTAAAGGCTGTGAGTTCAAGGCCTGAGTTCAAGGCACAGGATCCGAGTTCAAAGCCCAAGGCCTGAGTTCAAGTACCAGGCCCGGAATTCCAGGCCCTGGCCCGAGTTCAAGGCCAAGGCCCAAGTTCAATGCCCAGGACCCTAGTTCAAGTCCCAGACCTGAGTTCAAGGCCAAGGCCCTGAGTTCAAGGCCTGAGTTCAAGGCCCAGGCCACGAGTTCTAGGCCCAGGCTTCAAGTTCAAAGCCAAGACAATGAGTTCAATGGCCACACCAGAGTTCCAGGCCCAAGCCTGGATTAGAAGGCTCAGGCCCAATTTCAAGGCACAGGCTGGGCTTTCGAGGCCCAGCCCTGTGTTCAAGAACAGACCTGAGTTAAGTTAATGAAGTAAAGAAGTTCATGCAGGACCTAAGAGGTAATTATAGCAAGGACATGGAAATCAGCAGGAAAGACCAGTCAGAAGGAAAAGAGATTCAAAATCAAGTAGCTAGCCTACAGTCCCGACTAACTGAAGCAAAGGATTGAATCTCAGGAGCTGAAGATTCCCTAGAATCTATGGAGAAAGATAAAAAATCAATACAACTCTATTCCAATGAAGAAGGACATGGGAAAAACCAGCCAACATCAGAACACACCCTAACTAGGGGGTCTGGGAGGGAAGGGGAAAAGATCAGTGTTGATGGCCCACACCTGTGGGCTCAGCCTAGGGCAGGCAGAGACACCAGGTTCCCCTGGTTCAAGGCCAATCTCACCTTCCCCAGAGACCCTGGCTCTAGCAATTCTTAACTGGCACTGTTTAATCTCAAGGCCAATCTGAACTTCTCCCAGAGACCTTGGCTCTAGCAATTCTTGACTATCACTGTTTAATATCTAGACCTTCCACCTTGGTTCAGGGAAATACTGCCAAGTATCCTCTCCATAACAACCTCTGTGAGAGCTCAGTTTCCAATCAATTTTAAGCCATCTATCTATCTATCTATCTATCTATCTATCTATCTATCTATCTATCTATCGATCGATCTATCTAACTATCTCTAGTCACTTGTTCTGATATTTTCAAACTATGCAGGTATTTCTGTTATTAATACCATCATCTCTTTACTTCCTCTGTGATAATTCCAAAAAAACCTCTTGTTTCAAGTCTGCCAACAGTGTTATATTTTCTGCCTTTGGTGTCATTCTCTTCTGAGCCTTCTTTGTACCTTCATGTGTGTAGTATCATGTCTTTTTATCACCCTAGATCTCAGTTCACCTTTGCAATACACGGAGGCATCCCTGAGAAATGCCAAATCTTCTCTTTATCTTATTCTCAATCAGTTTGTCTACCTGTAGGAAAAAGAAAACTGGACATTAACTTGGAATTTCATTTCCACATCATGATAAGAACAATAAATGCCAGGCCTCATCTATGACCTGCATACACACCCCTGTTCTGTACTTTCAATGACCACACGTAGCACACATTACCATCTCTCATTCCCTCTGAATGGTGTATTATTCACTACAGTCCATTTGTGGTTCAGTGTAGGTGCACTTCCACTTCCGTCTTTAGTAGTTAAAAGAATGCTGATGGTATTGGTGCTGAAGAAGACCCTCATGGGATAATAGTTCTCTTTTCCTCCAGTTTTGGGTGTTGATTTAGAATGCATGTTTTTTCAAGAGTCAAACTGGGCACTGGTAATTTGTATCCAAGTCAGTAGCTACTTTTAAATGTATACCTTTTTGAGCAGCACTTGGTTTTTAATCATTTGAAAATTCGTGGTACTCATGAGTTACAAGGTAATTAAATTTTATAGTATAATTGTTCGGTTGTAGGTATTTTGACTAATGTATATACATATGTAACCAACAGAACCTAAGGCCCCGCTTCTATGGCTGTTTTCTGAATATGTTTCCTTATAGTGAATTGGACTGAGTATTTGTTTTGCTGGTGAAAGTTTCCCTCATTTTCTTAACATAGGATGATCTCTATGGGGCAGTTCAAAATATCATGGCTAACCACTGGGTGTCTGTCCCCAGCCACAGGGCAGTGGGAGTGGTCGCTTGGTGATGGTGAGGGCCTTCGTCTGCTCCTCTGTGGCATCCTACTGGGGCCTCCTCTCCTGACTTCTTCCTTGGCTTTGCACCCAGCAGTCTATTCTGGTTGTCTATAGTTATGCAACATGCCTCCCCGAACACTGTGGAACTCAGAGCAACCATTCTAATTGACCCAGGACACAAGCGTGCAACCAAGTAGGTCCTGACACGGTGGCACAGATGTGTTCCACAGGATGTAGGCTGGGGCCACTCAGCTGGGGCTCTTCCGACATGGCGCACTCACAAGTCTGACAAGGTGTGTTGGCCTTGGTTTCTGTCCACATGGGCATCTCCATGGGACTCCTTAAGCTTCCTATGCACCAGGGAGATGGGAACTGGAAGCTTCCAGACTCCTAAGTCCTGGCATTTGTGGCCCAGTTACTGCTACCATTTTGTATTGGCCATTGAGTTCCAGTGTTTGACCAGATTCAAGGAGGGTGGACGCCCTTCACCACGGTGATGTTGACCAGGCTGGGGCAGGCTGCCTTTAATCCTCATCTTGTCTCAGAGGACATGACCAGAGCCAGATTCTTGTGCTTTTGTGGCAGGTCTTGCTCCCTTCCACATGTGTGCTGGACCAAGAAATGTCAGAGACAATAGAGAAGTCTGAGAGACAGTAGAGGAGCCCTGGAATGTTGAGGCTCGGAGCCAGGCGGTAGTAAGGGGCAACTGCCTTCTTTGTGGTAGCTGTTGGGCTGTTATGTGGCATTATGCAGCATTGTGATAATAGCTGACAGATACACAGAAGCCTGGGTATAAGATAGTTTAATTTGTAGTGCTGCTAATTAATAATTAGTACAATATCAGAAAGATATTGTAAACTAGGAGTAATTCATATTACTTTGTTATTACCCGATTGAAATAGAATAAGGTCCTAATCTAGGCCTGGTAGATGAGTCTAGGGGAGGGAGTTGCTGGGTGGAAGGGTAGAAAGGGTGGAGGGGAAGGGCCAAGGGAGAAAGGATACCAGGAAACAGGCTTAGTATTGGAAGCTGCTTGCATCTGGGTCTTCACATTGCAGCATGAGCCTTGTTCATTCTGCCTGACACACAGCCTAACCTACTCTTTGTTATTGGCTGACTAGTTATGAACTGTGTGTAGCCATGCACACAGAAAGGACTCAGGACAAGGTACTGCTACTTTGCTCAATAAATACCATGTCACTCAATACCCTTTTACAGATTTAGACCATAAGCTTCAGAGAGGCCAAGATTCCTCCTCGGGTCAGGAGCATCCTGGAGAAGAGACGCAAATAGAAGCCCAGGAGAAACCCTCAGGTCTGGCAAAAAGCCGTGTACCACACGGTATTACCAGAGAGGCCACAGAGCAAGGCGGCCCAGCCACACTGGCTTGCTATTTGGAACTTCTCCAGTTGGGTCCAGACCTTTTCTCTCCACCTATTTATTGTGCTGAATGGCAGAGATACAGACCTATCTGGAAGGAAGGCGTTGGGTTTGTAAGAACTGCAGTGGATTTGGTGGCAACTAGGTTCATCGCAGCACAACTCGTCATCGCTGAAACATGGAACCATCCTAGATGCCCCTCAGTAGATGAGTGGATCCGGAAATTGTGGTACATATACACAATGGAATTGTATGCCTCCATCAGAAGGAACGACACTACCATTCGTAAGGAAATGGAAGCACTTGGAAAAAATCATTCTAATTGAAGTGACCCAGACCCAAAAAATCATGGACTCTATGGTCGCCTTCATAGGGAATAGCAAGTACATAATAGGCCAGGCATGATAGAAGACCAAAATACCAGAATAGCTACACCCATAGGGATATATTAGAAGATGCCAAGTGAAATGAACCCCACGTTACGGAAACAAGAGTTATACAACTCTTTTAATTATTCTCAGCATGCCATGTGAACTCGTAGTATCCTTCCTTTTTTTCTCTCTCTCTTTTTCCTTGTCTGTTTGTTTGACTCAGTGGTTTGTCTAGTTTTGTTTCCCTTGCTGTGGCTGTACCCTTTCAACCACTGTACTACATCCAAGTACCCTGGATATTGTTTATATGGGTAAGAAAACTGTGGAAGGGAGAGGCAATTCCAAAATCGAGAAACCAAGAATAAAAGGACAAACCATTAAAAATGCAACACTTAGAAGCCATTTGAGATGTGTGGACTGTGGATCAAAGCCAGCCTGGGAAATCTGTGAGACTCTTATCTCCAAAAAGAAGAGGTAAATCAAAAGAAGAAGTAACAGAAGAGACAAATAAAAAGCCTTAGAAGCAGAGCTGTGGCTCAAGCAGTAAAGCATACGCCTTGAGCAAAAGGCTACAGGTCAGTGCCAAGGCACTGAGTTCAAGCCCCAATACTGGCAGAAAGTGAGAGATGGGTAGAGAAAGGGAAGGGAGGGAAGAAGGATGGAAGGAAGGAAGAAAGGAAGGAAGGAAGGAACGAAGGAAGGAAGGAAGGAAGGAAGGAAGGAAGGAAGGAAGGAAGGAAACTGAGCAAACAGAAGCTTGTGAAAAGAACATTTCCCAAACTCCAGGGCCTGCACCCCAGCATGCCCCCCAAGCGCCAAGATCCCAGACACCCGTGTAAGGACCCTGGGGAGAGGGGCTTCCTGTTGCTCCCCACTCTACACGTTGAAGCTTAACGAAACGCCAGGAGCAGCAGAAACATTACATGCACATGATTTCAGAAAAATTTGTTTAAAACACCAATAAATAATCACGAAGGCAACAGGGGAGGGGAGGGGAGGGAAGGGGAGGGGAGCTGAGCAGAGCAGAGGAGAGCAGAGAGGAAGGAGTGAGGAGATGAGGTATGTAGACAGCCAGTCACCATTTCTTGGGTGTCCCAACTCCGATCCCCAGGATACCACTGAAGTGGCCCCTACCTGGCTCAGAGCTGGGGCCCTACCTGGCAGGGGAGCTCGGGTAGCTTTGGAGGGTCACAGACACCAAACTGGACAGTGCGTCCACCCCCACGGAGGACAGACACGCCTTGGGTTGACACCTCAATCCCAGCTTTGTTCCAACTCCAGAGCTGGCTCAGAAAACTGGAAAAAGGACACCTGCTATTCAGCAAAGGTTGGGGTGCTGGTGGCTCTTCCCTTTCTGGAGTTGGAGCTTGGGCCTCCCTTCAGCCATGGCATGCATGTCTTCCCCAAGTTCAAAGGCACATGAAGTGGGCATGCATGCTCTGGGAGACTATCGCAAAAAGAGACACACAGGAAAGGGGCTGTTGCTCCAGTCAGAGACACGTGGCCACAATCCTCCATTATATCCAGTTGGGTCCAGACCTTTTCAATCCACCTGTGTATTGCGCTGAATGGCAGAGATACCTATCCTATCTGGAAAAAAAGGCGTTGGGCTTGTAAGAACTGCAGTGGGTTTGGAGGCAACTATGTTCATCACAGCACAAACTGTCATCCCTAAAACATGGAACCAACCTAGATGCCTTTCAGTAGACGAGTGGATCCGGAAAATGTGGTACATATAAAGAATGGAATTGTATGCCTCCATCAGAAGGAATGACTCTGCACCATTTGTAAGGAAATGGAAGCACTTGGGAAAAAAATCACACTAAGTGAAGTGACCCAGACCCAAAGAAACATAAACCCTATGGTGTCCCTCATAGGGAATAGCTAGTACAGGAATAGGCCAGTCATGATAGAAGAGGAAAATACCCCAATATCTACACCCATAGGACCATATAAGAAGATGCCAAGTGACATGAACCCCACGTTAGGGACACAAGAGTTATACCACTGTTGTAATTATTCTCAACATGCCATGTCAACTCATACTACTTTTTTTTCCCCTGTTTCCTTGTCTGTTTGTTTTACTGAGTGGATTGTCTAGTTTTGTTTCTCTTGCTGTGGATGTACCCTTGCTACCAGTGTATTACATCTGAGTACCCTGGATATTGTCTATATGGGTAATAAAATGGGAGAAGGGAGAGGGAATACCAAAATTGAGAGACAAAGAACAAAAGGACAAACCATTCTAAATGCAGCACCTAGAAACCATTTGGTGTAAACCAACTGCACAACTCTTGGGGGACAGGGGAGTGGGAGGGGGAAATGAGGGAGAAGTTAACAAGTAGGACAAGAAATATAATCACTGCATTTCCTATGAATCTGTAATCCCTCTGTATCACACTTTGACAATAAAGGAAAACAAAAAGAATTGCAGTGGAAGCAAAGTCCTCATACAGACTGCCCTTGCACCTGAGCAAGGGGGCCGGGGGCTCCTTGCGCCCCCTGGTGGTCACCACCATCAGGTACTCTGCCCAGCTGCCTAGGCCTAGAAGAATTCAGCCATGAACTGAGCCAACTCTACCAGCCAGTAGGGTTCAAAAGCAGACTTTAACCTGAATCATAGCTGGGATTTCCCTTGTCTCCATGCCCGGAGGGACAGAGTTCTTATACCCATCACCTAGAACACATGACCCAGTCCTCACTTCTCAAGTCTTGCCGACCACCACCTCACCTCCCAGCGGCTCCTATCCTGACCCAGGATTTCCATCTGTCGTCTGACCAGGCCTCATGTCTGCCAGTGGTATCACCAGGCAGCAGGGGTCCGCAGGGCTCCCGTGCCCTTCCTCCTCGACATGAGCAAAGGGGTTACAGAGAAGCTGATTATGGACACAGAGAAATCTGCTTATACTCTGAGTGTATGCAGGGGAATGACTGAGCATCCTAGAGGAATGACTTCTGACCTGGGCACTTTCCTGGTTCAACTCTTTGCCAGGGACTCTGGTGGAGACCCGGGTGCCTCTGAAAGCACAGGACCAGGGTGACTGGGTGGCCGCCTGCTGGCCAGTCTGTTATGCTCTGGCGGGGAAATCACTGTGGCATGCTGCCACCTGGTGGCAGCTTCATGTTGCAGCTGTGGAAGGTGAACCTGTAGCAAGTCTGGGTCTTGTCTGGGGACATGCGGCAGAGAGGGAGATGTTCACAACAGAGCAAAGCTCGGCCCAGGAGTGGAGACAGGAACTTCCTAGAGAAGTGCTAGAAGAAAGGGAATTCCAGACACCAAGAGACCACGTGAGTGCTGGTAGCTTCCTGGGGACCTGAACCCCTGAAGAGCCATGGTGTAGGTAAACTCCTAGCATCCTCAGGACATGTGTTTATGTGGGAGTTATGTCATCCTGATTTTTGCCATAAGGAGTTGAGGCTCCAACAGGCCTCATCCAGCTCATCAGACCCCTGGATAGCCCAGCTCCGTGATATATGGGGTTCTGCACACATTGCTCCCGGATTGCACACTTTTGCTTCAGGGAGACCTGTTAAGTGGGTTCCAAGGGAACATGGCAGGCTGAGGACACTAACTCGACAGGAAGCCTAAACCCAGCCTCTGCTCACCACCATTCCTTAGCCTTGGAATAAATCCAGCACCCATTTATGCTAAAAGTCCTGGAAAAACTGGGATTCCAGAGAACACTCCTGAATATAATAAAGGCAGTCTATGACAAATCAAAAGCAAGCATAATTCTAAATGGTGAAAAACTGAAGCCATTTCCTTTAAAATTGGGAGCAAGACAGGGATGTCCACTCTCCCCCTTCTCTTCAACATAGTGCTAGAATTCCTAGCCACAGCAATTAGGCAAGAAGAAAATATAAAGGGGATCCAAATAGGAAAAGATGAAGTTAAACTTTCTCTCTTCGCAGATGACATGATCCTATACCTAAAGGGCCCCATAGACTCTACTCCCAAGCTACTAGAGCTGATCCAAAACTTTGGCAAAGTTGCAGGATATAAAATAAACCCTCAAAAATCAATGGCATTTCTATATGCTAATGACCCAAACGCCGAGGCTGAAGTCCGGAAAGCAACTCCTGTTGCAATAGCCTCAAAAAACATAAAATACCTAGGAATAACCTTAACCAAAGAAGTGAAAGACCTCTATAATGAGAATGTTAAAAACGTGAAAAATGACATTAAGGCAGAACTAAGGAAATGGAAACACCACCCATGCTCCTGGATTGGGAGGATTAATAGAATCAAAATAGCAATGATGCCAAAGGGTATCTACAAATTCAATGCAATACCCATTAATATCCCAACACCACTTTTTTTTTAATGAAATAGAGTAAGCAATCCAGAAATTCATATGCAACAATAAAAGATCGGAATAGCAAAACAATTCTAACCAGAAAGAACAGTGCTGGAGGAATTACAATACCAAACTTCAAGTTGTATTATAAAGCTATACTAATAAAAACAGCTTGGCATTGGTACTGGAACAGGCCTGAAGACCAATGGAACAGAATTGAAGACCCAGAAATGAACTCACAGAACTATGCCTACTTAATCTTTGATAAAGGAGCTAAAAAAATAGTCTGGAAGAAAGATAGCCTCTTTAACAAATGGTGCTGCCAGAACTGGTTCAACACCTGCAACAAACTAAAACTAGATCCTTATATATCACCCTGCACCAAAATCAATTTCAAATGCACCAAAGACCTCGAAATTAAAACACATACCCTGAAAACACTAAAGGAAGGAGTAGGAGAAAGACACGGGCTTCTTAGCACAGGACGGAGCTTCCTCAACAAACACCCACATATGCGACAAATCAAAGAAAGGATGGACAAATGGGACTGCATCAAACGGCAGAGCTTCTGCAGGGCAAAGGACATAGCTCGCAAGATAAACAGAAAGCCCACAGATTGGGAAAAGATCTTTACCGGCTATATAATGGACAAATGCTTCATACCTAAAATATATGCAGAACTAAAAAAATTACATTCCTCCAAAACAAAACCGCAAAGAACCAATAGCCCTCTCAACAAGTGGGCTAAAGACTTCAAAAGGGACTTCTCTCATGAGGAAATGAGAATGACCAAGAGACATATGAAAAAGTGCTGTACATCACTGGCCATAAAAGAAATGCAAATCAAAACAACATTGAGATTCCATCTCACCCCAGTAAGAATGTCCTATAAACAGAAAACTAACAATAACAAATATTGAAAGGGATGTGGCAAAAAGGGAACCCTACTTCATTTTTGGTGGTAATGTAAACTGGTTCAGCCACTCTGGAAAGCAGTATGGAGATTCCGAGCAAGGCTAAACATAGAGCTCCCCTATGACCCAGCAGCCCCACGTTTGGACATCTACACAAAAGACCACAAACAAGAACACACTAAAGCCACCAGCACAACAATGATCATTGCAGCACAGTTTGTCATAGCTAGAATTTGGAACCAACCCAGAGGCCCCTCAGTAGACGAATGGATCAGGAAAATGTGGTACATATACACAATGGAATTTTATGCCTCTATCAGAAAGAATGACATTGCCCCATTCTTAAGGAAATGGAAGGACTTGCAATAAAATTATATGAAGTGATGTGAGGCAGACCCAAAGAAACATGGAGTCTATTGTCTACCTCATAGGGAACAATTAGCACAGGTTTAGGCTAGTCACAGCAGAGGATCACAAGAGCCCAATAGCTATGCCCTTATGAACACATAAGATGATGGTAAGTGAAATGAACTCCATGTTAAGGAAACGACTGTTATATTACTGTTGTAATTACATTCAACATGCAATGTGAAACCGTACCTTCTATTATTGATGATCCTCTTGTATCCCCTTCCTGTGGAGGTTGTACCTGCACTATCCCTGTATCTTATCTGAGTACATTGGAAACCGTGTATACTGGTATGAGAACTAGGAAACTGAAAGGGAATACCAAAATCAAGAGACACAGGGTAAAAAGACAAATGATTACAAATGCAATACTTGCAAAACTGTATAAATCTACTGGTATAAATCAACTTGGTATGAATCTACTGAACAACTCATGGGGGGAAAAGAAAAGGGGGAGGGGGGAGGGGGAGGGGGAATGAGAGAGGAGGTAACAAACAGTTCAAGAAATGTATCCAATGCCCAACGTATGAAACTGTAACCTCTCTGTATATCAGATTGACAATAAAAATTTTAAAAAAAGAAAAACACCATACACACCGGAACAATAAAATAGCTCTGTTTTAATTCACTTTGATTCAGATCATTGTAAATATTCAACAATAAATACACTAGCAGGGTTTGAGAGTGGCAAACTAGCTGAAGTCATTCAAAATACAGCCAGACCCATCGACACTGGGCAGCGAAATAAACATGAGAGAAAGCAAATTTTAAATCACCACCAACCAACCAAAGGAGATGGCAGAGAAAGAAGAGAAAGTGCTCAAGGAACTTTGGCTTTGAAGGGGATTGTGCTGAAGGTGTGCGCCACACCCACCCTAGCACACAGGAAGGTTTAAAGCTCAGCCCTGCTCAGGGCCCTGGGCAGGGGGCAGCCAAGAGTGAGTTATCGTCCTGACCTTTACCCTGGAAGGAAAAGGAGGCTTGGGAGCAGGCTGGCCACTTGGTCACAGTGTTAAGCAGCCCCATGCATGGCAAGGGGTCACCTAGGCCCCCAAATCAGGGCCCAGGAGGACACAATGACCTCCAGAGCTCTGGAGGGTGGCAGCGGGTCATGGAGAGCACGTAGCCAGCGTCCAGCCCTCCGCTGGGCCCCTGGGCTCCTCCAGAAGAATCTTTCCCATTCTGTGGACAGACGACGGAAGGAGCTAGATCCCATGCTCCTTGTTTCGGGGGACCTGGATCCAACGTCACCTCCCAGCAGATGAGAGGGTCCCCTCACAGGCAGGGATGCAACGCTTACTGATGCATTTCATTCCGGCCACACAGACTGGCTTTTATGCAGCAGAGCACCCGTTGCTACTGGGATGAGACCCAAGTGGTGCTGGGAAGAGGAGATGATGGCCTAGCTGCCAAAGGACTGTGGAAGGGCTGAGCTGGGTCCGGGAGAGCCTGAGCCATGAGCCCCCGGGTGATTCAGAAAGAGCCCTGCCCTGCTTTGGATCAAGCGCTTTGATTCATGCTGTCTATCACCACTGGGTCTCAGAACAAGCTGTCGCCCGCCTGGGCCCTGTTTCTAGCATGTGAGATGGACAGTGGGCTTGTGGGCTGGGGGTATCTCACTGGAACATCCTCATGAAGAGGGACAGGAGGCAGCGGCGGACACCACACAAGCAATCCGGGCAGCACGGGCTCAGATGCAGCCACTGCCTCCCTTCTGGGATCCATTCCCTCGTCAGTGCAAACAGGCCCCTGCTGCCCTCCCCTCCCAGACTCAGCCCTGCCTGAAGGGCTAGGGACAAGCAGAGCTCTCCAGCCGGAGTCTCTCCATGGAAGACCAGAGGTATGGTCCAGATCAAAGACCTCACTATGATTCGGCAGCTAGGAGTCTTCAGTCTGGGAAGACTGCAGAGCTGAAGCAGGTTTGTATTGGAGCAAACAGAAACCACTGGGCTCTGAATCTTTGAGAATCTAAAAAAAAGCTCTAACAACAGGGCTCCGGTTCAGACTCAGGAGGAACCAACCATGCTGATGAACATGGTCTATGGCCTGAAGCCATGCTGGGCCCCTGACCCAGGCCTCCTCCAAGCCCACCATCCTTCCTTGGGGCCTGCAAGGGGGGAAGTGGCGAAAGCAACCCCATCAATAAGTCCTTTTGCTGTCACTGGAGGTGGTGGCCACTGCCCAGTGCCTACCTCCCCCTCCTCTGGCCCAACCCCGGGGCACCCACCCACAGGAGGAGGCCTGCCTGTGAGGAGACAGACAAACAGAAAGGACGCCGCCACCCATGCCTGTAACTGAAGCTACTCAGGAGGCTGAGAGCTGCGGACTGTGGTTCAAAGCCAGCCTGGGTAGTCTGTGAGACTCTTATCTCCAAAAAGAAGAGACAAATCAAAAGAAGAAGACATTGAAGAGACAACTAAAAAGCCAGAAGCAGATCTGTGGCTCAAATAGTAAAGCACTGGCCTTGAGCCAAAGGTTTTAAGATTCAGAAAGAAAATGAGAAGGATTTGAATAGTTTGTCTGAATGGATACTTGCAGGGGAGGGGATTTGAAGATACTGAAGGTACTCCATGTCTTAGCCAGGGGATATTTGCTTCGATTGTTACAAAGTACAAGGGTTCCCAATATACTCTTCTGTTTAAATGACATTTCTGTGCTTTTCTGTATATGTTTAAAACAAGAAACAGGATGATGATGAGTACTATCCGAGTCTTCCTTTCTCCTGATAACTTGTTTCTAGGTCTCTTGAATTCCCTGATTAAAGTGTGCATGTAACATTCATCTAAATTAATTCAAAAAGAGAATTTGGTTACTTAAAATGGTATCTTAATAAATATTAAACTGTAACTTTTCTGTACATCAGTTTGATAATAAAAATTAAAAAAATAAATATTAAGTAGCACTATCACTTTAATATATATGATAATAGTACACTAATGGGAAGTTATTTAATTAAGCATGTCCGGTAGTTAAAAAAAAAAAAAACTACAAGAAGAACCCCATAGACTCTAATCCTAATTTACTTGAGCTGATCCAAACCTTTGGCAATGTAGCAGCATACAAAATAAATCCTCAGAAATCAATAGCTTTTCTATAAAACCTGGAAAGCAACTCCTTTTGCAATTGCCTCAAAAAGCTTTTTATTCACATACCTAACAATTTTGCTATGTTGGATAGTGGAATAAGTTATCAGAGATTCCCTAAACAATGATCCAAACTCAAGAAGTGCCCACACATGACAGGATGGAGGACAATGCAGAACCACATTGGGGAATTACAACCCATCCACCCAGCCTGTGTACTACCACCCCGGAAGGAACAAGCCTGCATCAGAACACACCCTAACAGCAGGGGGTGGGAGGTCAGTGTCTGAGGGCCCACACCTGTGAGCCCAGCCTACAGGAGGCAGAGACAGCAGGTTCCCAAGCTCAAGGCCAAACTGGACTTCCCCTAAGACCCTGTATCTGAAACCCAGCAAGCAAACAAATCTGTTCCCCAGAAGGCCAGCAGGCCCACAACCCCTCAAAGAAACCAGAGAAGGGAAGGAAAGGGAAGAATAATGCACACGCCTGTATAAACATACAGACATGTAATATATGTGTGCAAACATAAATATTGATTTATATATGTGTATACTTAGATATATGTGCGCATGTGTGTATATATATACATGCATACACGGAGGAGAAATGGTCCCCAGCCCTGGAGTTTGGGGAGTAAATACAAAAGTGTGCCTAGGGCTATGGGGAGAGGAGGAAATGAAGGCCAGAGAGGGAGGATATGGTCCTCAGGTTGAGGGTTGGTGGAGAGGGCCATTGCACCGAGGCTGGGACCCCAGGTCAAGGGAAGGGTGAGGGCTATCTGGACCCAGGAGGTCGGGACAAGAAGGGCAGAGCAGGCAGAGGGCCGTGGAGTTGGGGGGAGGGCCCTGTGGAAGGCATGGCATGTGCTCAGAACCCCTGGCAGGACCCGAGGGCACGGAGGGCATGTGCCGTGGGGAGGGGCTTAGAGGCGGAGCTGTCAGGAGGGAGGGTCAGGCAGAGGCCTATATAAGGCGGGAAGCTGGCCGGCCGGATTGCTTTGGAAGGCGACCACGGAAGGAAGCAGAGGAAGAGGAGGAAGCGGAGGCCAGCCTCGCAGTAGCAACAGACCAACCGACCGATCAACCGACCGACCGACCGACCAGAGGAGGAGTGCCCAGAGCACGGCGAGTGACCTACAGCACCCAGGAAGCCAGGTGAGCGGCCCGCGCATCTCTGCGGACGTGGACGGTGTGGGCATCGGGATGGG
Organism: Perognathus longimembris pacificus; assembly: GCF_023159225.1. Lineage (NCBI taxonomy): Eukaryota > Metazoa > Chordata > Mammalia > Rodentia > Heteromyidae > Perognathus > Perognathus longimembris. Next base: position 45,113 of record NW_025958895.1, on the reverse strand, counting down.
CGCGGCCGAGTGGGTGTGCGGGGCCGTGCGGCAGCTCCAGCAGCGCCTTGGTTCCAGCACAGACGCGGATGAGCTCCGCCGCTCCTTGAGGCTGCTCTCCCGCCTGCCCATGACGCCGGAGATCCTGGCGGCCACGGGTGTCAGGGGGACGCTGGAGGCCTTGAGCAAGCACCAGCAGGTGGGCAGTGTGGCCAAGGAGCTGGCCGAGCGCTGGGAGATCTTGGCTGTGCCGAGCCACGCGTCAGAGGCTCGCAGCCAGGTCCCGGAGCGGGCGGTAGCTCCGGAGCCCACGGGGGAGGATCTGGGGCAGGGGGAGAGGAACGGGGCGCAGGAGCGGAGATGGGGAAGGCATCCACCGCGGATCAGTGCTGTCCCAGTGGGGCAAGGGACCCACTGCAGGCGGGAAGCCAGGTGAGCGGCCCGGGCCTGTGTGCAGACCTGGACCTGGGTGGCGTCGGGACGCAGACGGCGGAGTGGGTGTGGGGGGTCGTGGGGCAGCTCCAGGAGCGCCTGGCCTCCAGCACCGAAGGGGACGCACTGCGCAAGATCCTGAGGCTGCTGTCCGTCCTGCCCATCACGGCGGAGATCCTGGCCGCCACGGGAGTGAGAAGGACAGTGAAGGCGTACAGAGCACACCCGCAGGTGGGCAGTTTGGCCAAGGAGATGGCGAACCGCTGGAAGACCATGGCTCTCCTGGGCGAAACCCAGCGCTCGAGGCAGAGCTGATGGGCCGGGGCCCGGAGCGGGATGGGGCCCCAGCGCCCTCCCAGGAAGTTCTGGAATCACGGGAACGGAAGCAGAAGCGGAAGAGGTGGAGCTTGGCAGGTGTGGATCCTTCTTCTCAGAGCAGGGCCGAGGAGCCTCGGGGCCCAGGATACCAGGCGGCGGAGGGGGCTTGGGGAGCCGCGCGGCAGCTCCAGGAGCGCCTGGCCCGTAGCACGGACACGGAGGAGATCCGGAAGACCCTGAGGCTGCTCTCCGTCCTGCCCTTCATGCCGGAGATCCTGGAGGCCACGGGAGTGAGGAGCACGGTTCAGGGGCTTAGGGAGCACCAGTTGGTGGGCAGCTTGGCCAAGGAGCTGGACCTGCGCTGGGAGACCGTGGCTCTGCTGAGCCGCCACCCAGGGCTGGTGCCGGCGCTCCTGGGGCAGGTCCCCAAGCGGGATGGCGCTCGGGAGCCCAGGCAGGATGGCCCTAGAGAGGGAGAGAGGGAGGCAGAAAAGGAGAGGAAGAGGAAGGATGAGGGGGACGGGGAAAGAGAGGAGGAGAAGGAAGGAGAAGAGGAAGAGGATGAGCCGGATCCTTTCTCTCACTGCGGGACTCATGAGCCATTGGATCGAGGAACCCAGGTGAGTGGTCCCTGCATCTCTCCACACGTGGTCCAGTGTGGCATCATCACACAGGTGGACGAGTGGGTGTGGGGGGCCGTGGGGCAGCTCCAGGAGCGCCTGGCCTCCAGCACTGAAGAGGAGGAACTCTTTAAGTCCTTGATGCTGCTGTCCGTCCTGCCCATCACGGCGGAGATCCTCGCCGCCACGGGAGTCAGAAGGACAGTGAAGGCGTACAGAGCACACCCGCAGGTGGGCAGTTTGGCCAAGGAGATGGCGAAGCGCTGGAAGAGCTTGGCTCCCCTGGGTGGAAACTCAGCACTCTGGACAGAGCTGATGGGCCAGGCCCAGGAGCGGGATGGCGCTCCAGCACCCACTGAGGAAGTTCAGGAACCCAGGGAACGGAAGCAGAAGCGGAAGAGGTGGAGCTTGGCAGGTGCGGATCCTTCCTCTCAGAGCAGGGCCAAGGAGCCGTGTGGCCCCGGAACCCGGGTTGTGGAGGGGGCTTGGGGAGCTGCGAGGCAGCTCCAGGAGCACCTGGCCCGCAGCAGGGACACGGAGGAGATCCGGAAGACTCTGAGGCTGCTCTCCATCCTACCCTTCATGCCGGAGATCCTGGAGGCCACGGGAGTGAGGAGCACGGTTCAGGGGCTTAGGGAGCACCAGCGGGTGGGCAGCTTGGCCAAGGAGCTGGACCTGCGCTGGGAGACCGTGGCTCTGCTGGGCCGCCACCCAGGGCTGGTGCCGGCGCTCCTGGGGCAGGACCCCAAGCGGGATGGCGCTCAGGAGCCCAGGCAGGATGGCCCCATGCAGTCGGAGTGGGCTGAGTGGGAAGAGCTGATGAAGGAGGCAGGGGTGGTTCTGGAATCCCCGGAGAGGGTCCCGACGAGTAGCGAGGTCAAGGGAGACCAGGCGGGCAAGCTGGTTCTTGTTGAAGCTCCTGATCCCGCCCGAGAGGAGCCAACGGTGCCCCCGAGGGCGAACCAACCGGATTTCCCCGGGGGGCCAGTCGAGTCAGGTGTGCTGCCCGGACAGGGGCGGATTTCCCTTTTTCCACTCCCTCCGCATGGGGCCTCTGCGTCCTGGGGAGAGCCGAGAGGGGAAGGAGAAGATGAGGAGGAAGAGCAAGGTGAAGAGGAGGAGGAAGAGGAAGGGGCAGCCTTCCCTTTCCACAGAGTGGCCCTGAAGACCCCGGTGTACTCGGGACCCAGGCCCCTCCCGCTTCTTCCCTCCACTGCCCAGGAGGTCTGCGCGCTTCCCTCGCACAGTGCCGCCGGTGGTGCCCGGACACCCCGCGTTCTGTTCGAGCTCGTGCCCGAGCCTCGTCCCGCAGCTCAGCACCCCAGTCCCGGCAACGGTCACAGCAGGACCATGGCACCCGGCGGCACAGACAGGCTGTGGCAAGTCCGCTGCAGAAAGGAGTTTAAGGAGGCCACCCCGCCCCGGGCGAGTCCTGGCAGGAGCTTTTCGTGCGGCTGCGCCAGGAGCGGGAGCAGCGTCTGCAGGCCGTGAGCGCCAGGATCCGGGCTGCCCAGGCCCAGGAGAGCGGGGGACGCCGGGCACAGATGCTCCTGCACCCGCTTCCCCAGAAGCGCCCTCGCCGCGGTGCCCAACCCCGGGCCTGCAGCACAGGGCCAGCCCCGCACCAAGGAGGCGCCCAGCAAGGAAACCGAGCTGGGGGAGGAGGAAGACTGGGTGCCTTGGGGGCCGGGGCTGCGGGTGCGGGCGGAGCTGCTGGAGGTGGGGACGGAAGGTTTCATCCCCAAAGCCAGACAGCAGCCTGCGCCCCCTCCGGCCCCACAATGGCGGCCCTCAGGCCCGTGGTCAGCACCGAAAGCCCCCTGCTAAGAGAACTGCCCGGCTCATGGCCAACACCCTCCGCGATTACCTGAGATGCAAGAGCAGGGTCCCGGGGCGGTGACCCCAGAGGCCTGCAGCACCGGTGGGCTGTCCCAGGGACCCCGCCCGCCGGCTCTCCAGGGCCTCTGGGGGACACAGGCTCACATTGAGTCCACTCTAACCTTCCCCCCGGGGGCCTAACAACGCATGAGTGCCCCTCCATACTGAGCTCCACTTGGATGGCATTTACAATGCTATCTCCGTTACTAAATGCACTACTCTGATGAAGGGGCATTTTTCTCTTCAATAACAATCTACAGACTTGGATGTTAGATAAATTGTCAGGCAGGGCTGCAGAAGGGTAAATATACAGGAATATGTGCGTACATAAATATAAGTACGCATATGTTTATGACTATAAACACACACACATATATGGTTACACACACACACACACACATATTTCATGTATTTATCTTGACAAAACACAGAGCACTGCCATCAGCTGAACTGGTGCATCGGAGATCAGCGACTCCCTAAACAATGACCCAAGCCGGTATGTGCCAACTCTTCTCCAGTGAAAAAGGACATGGGAAAGAACCAGCCTGCACCGGAACACACCCTATCTGGGGGGAGGGGCCACAGGAGGGGGAGGAGGAGATCATTGTTGATGGGCCACACCTGTGGGCTCAAGCCTCCTAAAGAAAGAGACCCCAGGTTCTTTGGCTCAAGCCCCATCCGACCTACCCGCGGATACCCTGGCTCAAGCAATTCTTCACTGGGGCTGTTTAATATCTAGACCTTCCACCTTGGTTCAGGGAAATTCTGCCAAGTAGCCTCTCCATAGCAACCTTTCTGAGAGCTCACTTTCCACTCAATTGTAAGCCCTTCATCTACCCAACTCTACTCACTGTTTTGATAACTTTTCTAGTTTTGGTTTCTTAAGACATTTCCACACGTGCTACTTCTTATTTCCTTCCCTTGGCTTCTCTTATGAATTCAGTGGGTTACTAGGCTGATATTTTCACACTGTGCAGGTATTTCTGTTATTAATATCATCATCGCTTTATTAGTTCTGTGATAATTACCCCAATAGTCTTGTCTCAAGTCTGCCAACAGTGTTATATTTTCTTCCTTTGCTGTCAGTCTTCTGAGCCTTCTTTGGACCTTCATGTGTTTAGTATTATGTCTTTGCATCACCCTAGATCTCAGTTCACCTTCGGAATACCTTTGGAATTTCCCCGAGAAATGCCAAATCTTCTCTTCATCTTATTCTCAATCAGTTTGTCTACCTGTAGGAAAAAGAAAACTGGACATTACCTTGGAATTTCATTTCCACATTCATGATAAAAACAATAAATACCAGGCCTCATCTATGACCTGCATACACACCCTATTGTGTACTTGCAGGGAGTACGTAGCACACAATGCTGTTTCTCTCATCCCCTCTAAATGGTGTATTATTCACTGCAGTCCATTTGTGGTTCAGTGTAGGTGCACTTCCGCTTCTGTCTGGAGTAGATAAAAGAATGCTGATGGTATTGAAGCTGAAGAAAACACTGGTGGGATAATAGTTCTCTTTTCCTCCTGTTTTGGGTGTTGCTTTAGAATGCATGTTTTTTCAAGAGTCAAACTGGGCAGGGGTTAATTGTTATCCAAGTATGAGAAGGCACTGAGTTTTTAATCTTTTGAAAATTCGGGGTTCTCATGAGTTACAAGACAATTAAATTTTATAGTATAATTGTTCGGTTGTAGGTGTTTTGACTAACGTACGTACCTATGGAACCAACAGAACCTATGACCCTGCTTCTATGGCTGTTATCTGAATACATTTTCTTATAGGGAATTGGACTGAGGACTTTTTTTCTGGTGAAAGGTTCCCTCGTTTCCTTTTTTTTAAATTTAATTTATTTATTAATTGAACACAATTTTTTTGACAAGGTGTTGTGCAAAAAGAGTACAGTTACATAGTAGGGCAGTGTGTACATTTCTTGTGATATCTTACACCCTGTTTTTCTATCCCTCCTCTAGGTCAAGTAGACATATATACGATATACAATGTACCAAGAACATATACAGTAGCCACGTGGCCACGCCCAAGAAAGTTTGCCTAGGGCTTTAAATGTAATGTCGATATTAGACCATATGTCGACAGTAGTCTTATATGAACGTAAATACTTAGCTTTTGAGCTATTGTATTCCCCTGAGAGGTCAATTTTTGACCTTTATATGTTGAGTAATTGTTTGTTTAGTTACATGCTGTTGGGTCGCTGCCCCAATCCTGTGGGGAATACTATTTGACAAGCAGTTTTTGGTTTCACAGACTTGGTCTCTACTGTCTCTCCGTCTCCCTTTGTTAACAGTCATATATCAGGGAGATCATGCCCCTTTGTTTTCTGGGTTCTAGGCTTGTCTCGCTCAACATTATTTGTTCGAGTTCTGACCATTTCCCTGCGAATAACAATATTTCACCATTCCTAATCGCTATGTAGTATTCCATTGTGTATAAGTACCATATTTTTTGGATCCATTCGTCTGTGGAGGGGCATCTGGGTTGTTTCCATATTTTGGCTATTGCGAATTGTGCCACGATAAACATGGAAGTACAAATGTCTTTTTGATATCTTGGGGTTTGCTGTTTAGGATAGATGCCTAGGGGTGGTATGTCTGGGTCATAGGGTAGGTCTATATTGAGCTTTTTGAGAAACCTCCATACTGTTCTCCAAAGTGGTTGTACTAATTTGCACTCCCACCAACAAAGGAGAAGGGTTCCTCTTTCCCCGCACCCCCTCCAGCATTTGTTGTTGCCTGAGTTCAGAGTATAGGCCATTCTAATTAGGGTGAGGTGGTATCTCAGGGTTGTTTTGATTTGCATTTCCTTTACTACCAGGGATGTTGAGCATTTCCTCATGTGTTTCTTTGCCATTTTTATAGCTTCTCTTGTGAGGTCTCTCTTTACCTCCTTTGCCCATTTCCTAATAGGTTTATTGGGCTTGGAGGGGCTTAGATTTTGAGTTCTCTGTAGATGACAGATATCAGGCCTTTGTCTGTTGCTCTGCTGGTAAATATCCTTTCCCATATCGTTGGTTGTCTTTCTATTTTGGTGGCTATGTCCTTATCTGTGCAGTTTTAATTTGTAGTAGTCCCATTTGTCAAGTCTTTCCCCTATTGGTTGTGCCCCTGGGACTCTATTCAGGAAGTTCCTTCCTGTGCCTATAAGTTCTAGCGTCTTTCCTACTCTGTCCTTCAGTAGTTTCAAGGATTCAGGTCTGATATTGAGGTCGCTGATCCATTTTGAGTTGATCTTGGTGCATGGTGATAGGCTTGAGTCTACTTTGAGTTTTCTGCATATGGCTGCCCAGTTCTCCCAGCACCAGTAGTTGAAGAGGCTATGTTTATTCCATTGTATGTCCTTAGCTACTTTGTCGAATATCAGCTGACTGTAAGAGTGTGGTTTTATTTCTGGATCTTCAATTCTAATCCATTGGTCTTCCGATCTGTTTTTATACCAATACCATGCTGTTTTGGTTATGATGGCCTTGTAGTAGAGCTTGAAGTCTGGTATTGTGATACCTCCTGCACTGCTTTTTTTGCCTAGAATTGCTTTGGCTATTCTAGGTTTTTTGCTGTTCCATATGAACTTATGGGTTGCTTTCTCTATTTCAGTGAAGAATGTCGCTGGGATTTTGATGGGGATTGCACTGAATTTGTATAACAATTTGGGCAATATGGCCATTTTCACTATATTGATTCTGCCTTCCCATGAGCATAGGAGGTCTTTCCATCTCCTTGTGTCTTCTTTGATTTCCTTATTAGATTTTTATAGTTTTCATTAAATAGGTCTGTCACATCCTTGGTTAAGTTGATCCCTAGGTACTTTATTCTTTTTTTGACTATTGTAAATAGAAATGTTTCCATAATTTCCTTTTCTGCTTGTATATTGCTGGTGTACAGAAAAGCTGCTGACTTTTGTGGATTGATTTTGTATCCTGTTACTTTGCCAAATTGGTTTAATAGGTGAAGGAGTTTGGGGACTGAGTTTTTTGGGTCCTTCAGATATAAGATCATGTCGTCTGCGACTAGGGATAACTTGATTTCTTCCTTGCCGATGTGGATCCGTTTGATGTCCTCCTCTTGCCTTATTGCTATGGCTAGGGATTCCAGCACTATGTTGAAAAGAAGTGGGGAGAGTGTGCATCCTTGTCTTGTTCCTGAGTTTAGGGGGAATGATTTAAGTTTCTCTCCATTTAATATGATATTAGCAGTTGGTCTGTTGTATATGGCTTTTATTGTTTTGAGGAATGTTCCATCTATTCCTGTTCTCTCCAAAGCTTTTAATAGGTATGGATGTTGTATTTTGTCAAAGGCTTTTTGGGCATCGACTAAGATAACAATGTAATTTTTAATTTTAGATCTGTTTTTGTGGTGAATTACGTTGATTGATTTACGGATGTTGACCCATCCCTGTGACTGTGGGATGAAGCCTACTCGGTCATGATGTATGATTTTCGTGATCAGTTTCTGGATCCTGTTAGCTAATATTTTATTGAGGAGCTTTGCGTCTGAGTTCATTAGTAATATTGGTCTGTAGTTGTCTTTTTTTGTTGGATCTTTGCCTGGTTTGGCAATCAGTATGATATTAGCTTCGTAGAATGAGTTTGGGATTTCTCCCTCTGTTTCGATTTCACGGAAGAGTTTGAGGAGTATTGGTACTAGCTCCTCAGTAAAGGTTTTGAAGAATTCGTTGGTGAATCCATCTGGGCCTGGGCTTTTCTTTGTTGGGAGGTTCTTGATTACCTCCTGTATCTCACTGTAAGTTATTGGTTTATTTAGTTGATTTATTTCTTCTTGGTTCAGTTTGGGCAGTTTGTACTTCTCTAAGAATTGATCCATGTCTGTAAAATTATTGTTTTTTTTGCTGAGTAGAGCTTTTGGAAATAGCTCCTTATGATTGTTTGAATATCGTGTGTACTTGTTGTAAGTTTTCCGGTGGAGTCTTTGATTTTACGTATATGAGTCTCTTCTTGTTTTTGTAAGTGTTGTGGGGGTCTGTCAATTTTGTTTATTTTTTCAAAGAACCAGCTTTTAGTCTTATTTATTTGTTGAATGGTCTTTCTATATTCAATCAGATTTATCTCTTCTTTAATCTTTGTGATCTCTCCCCTCCTAGTCGTTTGAGATTCTGTCATTTCATGTTTCTCCAGTTGTTTTAGTTTCATCGTGAGGTTATTCACCTGCTCTGCTTCCATTCTTTTCATGTGAGTGCTGAGGGCAATGATCTTGCCCCTCAGTACTGCCTTAGCTGTGTCCCATAGGTTTCTTTGTGATGTGTTTTCATTGTCATTGTGGCTTATGAATTCGTTGATTTCATCTTTCATTTGGTCTGTGGCCCAAGTGTTGGATAGCAGTGTGGGGTATAGCCTCCAAGAGTGTGTATAGCCTCAGTGGTATCCTTTGTTGTTGAGGGTTACCTTTAATCCACTGTGATCAGATATAATACATGGGATGACGTCTATACTTTTGTATTTGCTGAGGTCCTTTGTGTGGGCTATGACATGGTCTATTTTGGAATATGATCCATGGCCTCCTGAAAAGAAGGTGTATTGGGCCTCTGTAGGGTGGAAGATTCTGTATAGGTCTGTCAGATCCATTTGGGATATGGTGTTACTTAGGTCCTCAGTTTCCATGCTAATCCTCTGGGTGTTGGATCTGTCTCTTGGAGCGAGTGGGGTATTAAGGTCACCCACTATGATTGTGTTTGCGTCTATCTTGTTCTGTAATTCTGTGAGAATTTGCTTGACATATGTATGGCCTCTTTTGTTCGGTGAGTATACATTTATCACCGTGATGTCTTGATTCTGGATTTTTCCTTGTATTAAAATGTAGTGTCCTTCTTTGTCTTTTTGAGTTGATTTTAATGAAAAGTCCAGCTTGTCTGAGATCAGAATGGCTACACCTGCCGGTTTGGTAGGTGCATTTGCTTGGTAGATCTTGCTCCATGCTTTCATTCGGAACCTGTTTTTTTCTCTTGCTGTAAGGTGGGTCTCTTGTAGGCAGCGATGTCAACTTTTTGTTTGCGGATCCATCCTGTCAGTCCGCTCCTCTCTATAGGAGAGTTTAAACCATTTATATTTAAAGAGATCAAGGATAAGGGTGTTCTTTCTCCTTCCATTTTCTTGTTGGGCTGTTTTTTCCTCTTTTTTTTTTCTTGTCTTTAGTGAGCTGTTCTTTCTATTGGACTTTGACTATTGTATTTTCTTTCTGTTTCTGTCTGTGTGTCTTGTACGATCTCTGTTGAGTGGGGCTCCCCTCTTAGAATTCGCTGTAGTGCTGGTTTTTTATTCACATACTCCTTTAGATCCTTTTTGGTGTGGAAAGATCTGGTTTTCCTTCACATGTGAACTCCAATTTCGCTGGATATTTGATCCGAGGTTGCATATTTTTAGCCTGAAGTACTTGGATGGTGTTTTTCCACTCACTTCGTGCGTGGTAAGTTTGTGTGGATAGTTCAGCTGTTATTCGAATCCTCTTCCCATTGTAGAATTTGCTCAATAACTACCATGTCACTCAATACCATTTTACAGATTTAGACCATAAGCTTCAGGGAGGCCAAGACTCCTCCTTGGGTCAGGAGCATCCTGGAGACGAGATGCAAATAGAAGCCCAGGAGAAACCCTCAGGTCTGGCAAAAAGCCGTGTACCACACGGTATTACCAGAGAGGCCAGAGAGCAAGGTGGCCCACCACACTGGCTTGCTATTTGGAACTTCTCCAGTTGGGTCCACAACTTTTCTCTCCACTTGTTTATTGTGCTGAATGGCAGAGATACAGACCTATCTGGAAGGAAGGCGTTGGGTTTGTAAGAACTGCAGTGGATTTGGTGGCAAGTATGTTCATCACAGCACAACTCGTCATCGCTAAAACATGGAATCAACCTAGATGCCGCTCAGTAGACGAGTGGATCCGGAAAATGTGGCACATATACACAATGGAATTCCATGCCTCTATCAGAAGGAATGACACTGCACCGTTTGTAAGGAAATGGGAGCACTTGGAAAAAATCATTCTAAATTAAGTGACCCAGACCCAAAGAAACATAAACCCTATGGTGTCCCTCATGGGGATTGGCTAGTACAGGAATAGGCCAGTCATGATAGAAGACCAAAATACCCAATATCTATACCCATAGGACCACATAAGACAATAGGAAGTGAAATGAACCCCACGCTATGCAAAGAAGAGTTATTCCTCTGCTGAAATTATTCTCAAAACGCCATGTGAACTCGTAATACACTTTTTTCTCTTTTTCCTTGTCTGTTTGTGTTTGACTGAGTGACTTATCTAGTTTTGTTTCTCTTGCAGTCCCTTCCTGAGGCTGTACCCTCGCTACAACTGTACTACATGCGAGTACCCTGGATAATGTCTGATATGCGTATTAGACCAGCGGAAGGTAGAGGGAATACCAAACTCGAGAGACCAAGAAGAAAAGGAAAACCATTCAAAATGCAACACTTAGAAACCATTTGGTGTAAACCAACTGCACAACTCTTGGGGGACAGGGAGAGGGAGAGGGGGAGGGGGAAATTAGGGAGGAGGTAACAGTAGAACAAGAAATGTACTCACTGCCTATCCTATGAATCTGTTACCCCTCTGTATCACGCTTTGACAATAAAGATTAAAAAAAGAAATGCAATGTAGGCAAAGTCCTTTTATGTACTGGTCTCGAACCTGAGCATGTGGGGGTGGGGTTCCTAGCACCCCCTGGTGGTCACCATCACCAGGTACTCCGCACAGCTGCTTAGGCTTACAAGACTTCAGCCCTGAACTGAGCAGGCTCTACCAGCCAGTAGGGCTCAAGTGCAGACTTATCCTGAAGCATAGCTGGGAGTTCCCTTGTCTCCGTGCCCTGATGGACAGAGTTTTATATGCGTCAACTAGAAAACAGGACCCAGTCCTCACTTCTCAAGTCTTGCCGACCCCCACCTCACCTCCCAGCATCTCCTATCCTGACCCAGGATTTCCATCTGTCACCTGACCAGGCCCCATGTCTGCCAGTGATATCACCAGGCAGCAGGGGTCCGCAGGGTTCCTGTCTCCTTCATCCTTGGCATGAGCAAAGGGGTTATGGAGAAGCTGATTATGGACACAGAGAAATCTGTTTATACCCTGAGTGTATGCAGGGGACAGACTGAGCATCCTAGAGGAATGACTTCCAACCCGGGCACTTTCCTGGTTCAACTCTTTGCAGGGCCTCTGGTGAGACTCAGGTGCCACTGGAATCACAGGACCAGGATGATCGGGTGGCCGCCTGCTGGCCAGTCTGGGATGCACTGGTGGGGAACTGACTGTGGCATGCTGCCACCTCGTGGCGGCTTTTCGTTGCATCTGTGGAAGTTGAACCTGTAGCAAGTCTGGGTCTGGTCTGGGGGACATGTGGCTGAGAGGGAGATGTTCACAACAGAGCCAAGCTCAGCCCAGGAGTGGAGACAGGAGCTGCATAGACAAGTGCTAGAATAAAGGTTATTCTAGACACCAAGAGACCACGTGGAGTGCTGGTGGCTTCCTAGGCCTCTGCAGAGCCATGGCCTAGGCAAATTTCTAAAATCCTCAGGACACGGCTTCATGTGGGAGTTATGTCCACCTGAGTCTTCCCATAAGGAGGTGAGGCTCTGACAGGCTTCAGCCAGCTCATCAGATCCCTGCATAGCCTGGCTCTGTAATACATAGGGTTCTGCACACATTGCTCCGTATTGCACACTATTGCTGCAGGGAGATCGATAAGCGGGTTCCAAGGGAACATGGCAGGCTGCCCACATTAACTCGACATGAAGCCAAAATCCCCCCTCTACTCACCACCATTCCCTAGACTTGAGAATTCAAGTTCCTGCCCAAGGAGGTGGTGTGCAAAGTATAAAGCGCCACACACACTGCGAACATCTTGCACCAACGTTATTTTGGACATCTGTTTTGATTTGTGCCGATATTGGTGTTAGACCTCAGGACCTGGGTTCCATTCCTTAGCTTTTTCGCTCAAGGTTGGTGGTCTACCATTCTTGAGACACCACTCCACGTCTGCCTTCTTAGTGGGGAAGTGGAGATAGGGCCTCAAGGACTCTCCATCCCAGGCCAACTTCAAGCGGAGACCCTCAGAGCTCAGCCATCTGAGAAGCAAGGATTACCTATATGAGCCACAGGTGCCTCGCCTTTTTTTATTTTTTATTTTTCAATCAGTGATTCATGCCAACTTTGAAGCTGACGTGTGTCCTTCGCTGGTTACAGCAACCTGTGAGGAGTGGACTCTACCTCTGTACATCATGCTGTCTGGCCAACACAATGCTCAGGGCAGCGGAGCTTCCTGAGGCTTTTGCTGGTGATTTCACCCTGCTCTGCCATGCATTGTGGTTCTCATTTGACCTGAAAAGCAGACAGTCCAGGAGACTGGCCTGTCTGCTCCTCCAGAGTCACCCATGAGCACTTCATGGGGAGGTAGGGCGGAACCCTCACCCAGAGCCTCCAGAGAGACGGAATATCCAGCCATTTTGAGACCGAAAAGATCGGCTGACTCCAAACATCCAGGGTAGAGTGAACCACCCCTAGGGCCCCCGTCTAGAAAAACAACAACCACACCGGAAAAATAAAATAGCTCTGCTTTAATTCACTTTGATTCAGATCATTGTAAAATTCAACAATAAATAAGACATCAGGGGGCTCAGAGTGGCAAACTAGCTACAGTCATTCAAAATACACCCAGCCCCTTTGACACTCGGCGGCAAAATAAACATGGGGAGAGAAAGCAAATTTTAAGTCACCACCAACCAACCAAAGGAGATGGCAGAGAAAGAAGAGAAATTGTTTAAATAACGTTGGCTTTGAAGGGGATTGTGCTGAAGGTGTGCACCACGCCCACCCTAGCACACACTAAGGTTTAAAGCTCAGCCCTGCTCAGGGCCCTGGGCAGGGGGCAGCCAAGACTGAGGAATCATTGTGACCTTTACCCTGGAAGGAAAAGGAGGCTTGGGAGCAGACTGGCCGCTTGGTCACAGGGTTAGGTAGCCCCATGGATGGCAAGGGGTCACCTAGGCCCCCAAATCAGGGGCCCAGGATGGAAACAATGACCTCCAGAGCTCTGGATGGTAGCAGCTGAGCCCGGAGAGCATGTAGCCAGTGTCCGGCCCGCCGCAGCTGCTCCGTGGCCCCTGGGCGCTCCAGGAGGAAGCTTTCCTGTCGTGTGGCCAGGCAATGGAAGGCAATACTTCCCATGCTCCTTGTTTTGGGGGAACTGGATCCAACGTCACCTTCCAGCAGATGACAGCGTCCACTCTTAGCCAGGGTTGCAATGCTTACTGATGCATTTCATTCCAGCAACATAGACTGGCTTTTATGCAGCAGAGCACCCGTTGCTAAAGTGATGAGACCCAGGTGTTGCTGGGGAGAGGAGATGATGGCCTAGTTGCCAGAGGTGTGAGGATGGGCTGAGCTGGGTCTGAAGGGAGCCTGAGCCACGAGCCCCTGGGTGATTCAGACAGAGCCAACCCCTGCCTTGCTTTGGATCAAGCGCTTTGATTCATGCTGTCTGTCACCACTGGCTCTCAGAACAAGCAGTCACCCGCCTGGACCGTGTTTCTAGCACGTGAGATGGACAGTGGCCTTGTGGGATGGGGGCATCTCACTGGAACATCCTCGTGAGGAGGGACAAGAGGCAGCAGAGGACACCACATAAGCAATTCGGCAGCACAGGCTCAGATGCAGCCACCGCCTCCCCTCTGGGATCCATTCTCTCCTCGGTGCAACCCGGCCCCTGCCTCCCGTCCTGCCCAGACTTGACCCTGGCAGAAGGGCTCGGGGTGTGCAGAGCTCCCCAGCCGGGCTCTGGCCGGGGAAGTCCAGTGGTATGGTCCAGATCAAAGACCTCACCATGATTCGGCAACTAGGAGTCTTCAATCTGGGAAGACTGCAAAGCCAAAGCAGGTTTGTATTGGAGCAAAGGGAAACCACTGGGCTCTGAATCTTTGAGAATCTAAAAAAAACTCTAACAACAGTGCTCTGGTTCAGACCAGGAGGAGACAACGACTCTGGTGAACATGGTCTATGGCCTAAAGCCACGGGTGGCCCCTGACCCATGCCTTCTCCAAGCCTGCCATTCTTCCCTTGGGGCCTGCAGGGGAGGAAGTGGCAAAATCATTGTAAATATTCAACAATAAATACACTAGCAGGGTTTGAGAGTGGCAAACTAGCTGAAGTCATTCAAAATACAGCCAGACCCATTGACACTGGGCAGCGAAATAAACATGAGAGAAAGCAAATTTTAAATCACCACCAACCAACCAAAGGAGATGGCAAAGAAAGAAGAGAAAGTGCTCAAGGAACTTTGGCTTTGAAGGGGATTGTGCTGAAGGTGTGCGCCACACCCACCCTAGCACACAGGAAGGTTTAAAGCTCAGCCCTGCTCAGGGCCCTAGGCAGGGGGCAGCCAAGAGTGAGGAATCCTCCTGACCTTTACCCTGGAAGGAAAAGCAGGCTTGGGAGCAGGCTGGCCACGTGGTCACAGTGTTAAGCAGCCCATGCATGGCAAGGTGTCGTCTAGGCCCCCAAATCAGGGCCCAGGAGGACACAATGACCTCCAGAGCTCTGGAGGGTGGCAGCGGGTCATGGAGAGCACGTAGCCAGCGTCCAGCCCTCCGCTGGGCCCCTGGGCTCCTCCAGAAGAATCTTTCCCATTCTGTGGACAGACGACGGAAGGAGCTAGATCCCATGCTCCTTGTTTCGGGGGACCTGGATCCAACATCACCTCCCAGCAGACGAGAGGGTCCCCTCACAGGCAGGGATGCAACGCTTACTGATGCATTTCATTCCGGCCACACAGACTGGCTTTTATGCAGCAGAGCACCCGTTGCTACTGGGATGAGAACCAAGTGGTGCTGGGAAGAGGAGATGATGGCCTAGCTGCCAAAGGACTGTGGAAGGGCTGAGCTGGGTCCGGGGAGAGCCTGAGCAATGAGCCCCCGGGTGATTCAGAAAGAGCCCTGCCCTGCTTTGGATCAAGAGCTTTGATTCATGCTGTCTATCACCACTGGGTCTCAGAACAAGCTGTCGCCCGCCTGGGCCCTGTTTCTAGCATGTGAGATGGACAGTGGGCTTGTGGGCTGGGGGTATCTCACTGGAACATCCTCATGAAGAGGGACAGGAGGCAGCGGCGGACACCACACAAGCAATCCGGGCAGCACGGGCTCAGATGCAGCCACTGCCTCCCTTCTGGGATCCATTCCCTCGTCAGTGCAAACAGGCGTCTGCTGCCCTCCCCTCCCAGACTCAGCCCTGCCTGAAGGGCTAGGGACAAGCAGAGCTCTCCAGCCGGAGTCTCTCCATGGAAGACCAGAGGTATGGTCCAGATCAAATACCTCACTATGATTTGGCAGCTAGGAGTCTTCAGTCGGGGAAGTCTGCAGAGCTGAAGCAGGTTTGTATTGGAGCAAACAGAAACCACTGGGCTCTGAATCTTTGAGAATCTAAAAAAAAGCTCTAACAACAGGGCTCCGGTTCAGACTCAGGAGGAACCAACCATGCTGATGAACATGGTCTATGGCCTGAAGCCATGCTGGGCCCCTGACCCAGGCCTCCTCCAAGCCCAAAATCCTTCCTTGGGGCTTGCAAGGGGCGAAGTGGCGAAAGCAACCCCATCAATACGTCCTTTTGCTGTCACTGGAGGTGGTGGCCACTGCCCAGTGCCTACCTCCCCCTCCTCTGGCCCAACCCCGGAGCACACACCCACAGGAGGAGGCCTGCCTGTGAGGAGACAGACAACAGAAAGGATACCGCCACCCATGCCTGTAACTGAAGCTACTCAGGAGGCTGAGAGCTGCGGACTGTGGTTCAAAGCCAGCCTGGGTAGTCTGTGAGACTCTTATCTCCAAAAAGAAGAGACAAATCAAAAGAAGAAGACATTGAAGAGACAACTAAAAAGCCAGAAGCAGATCTGTGGCTCAAATAGTAAAGCACTGGCCTTGAGCCAAAGGTTTTAAGATTCAGAAAGAAAATGAGAAGGATTTGAATAGTTTGTCTGAATGGATACTTGCAGGGGAGGGGATTTGAAGATACTGAAGGTACTCCATGTCTTAGCCAGGGGATATTTGCTTCGATTGTTACAAAGTACAAGGGTTCCCAATATACTCTTCTGTTTAAATGACATTTCTGTGCTTTTCTGTATATGTTTAAAACAAGAAACAGGATGATGATGAGTACTATCCGAGTCTTCCTTTCTCCTGATAACTTGTTTCTAGGTCTCTTGAATTCCCTGATTAAAGTGTGCATGTAACATTCATCTAAATTAATTCAAAAAGAGAATTTGGTTACTTAAAATGGTATCTTAATAAATATTAAACTGTAACTTTTCTGTACATCAGTTTGATAATAAAAATTAAAAAAATAAATATTAAGTAGCACTATCACTTTAATATATATGATAATAGTACACTAAAGGGAAGTTATTTAATTAAGCATGTCCGGTAGTTAAAAAAACAACAAAAACTACAAGAAGAACCCCATAGACTCTAATCCCAATTTCCTTGATCTGATCCAAACCTTTGGCAATGTAGCAGCATACAAAATAAATCCTCAGAAATCAATAGCTTTTCTATAAAACCTGGAAAGCAACTCCTTTTGCAATTGCCTCAAAAAGCTTTTTATTCACATACCTAACAATTTTGCTATGTTGGATAGTGGAATAAGTTATCAGAGATTCCATAAACAATGATCCAAACTCAAGAAGTGCCCACACATGACAGGATGGAGGACAATGCAGAACCACATTGGGGAATTACAACCCATCCACCCAGCCTGTGTACTACCACCCTGGAAGGAACAAGCCTGCATCAGAACACACCCTAACAGCAGGGGGTGGGAGGTCAGTGTCTGAGGGCCCACACCTGTGAGCCCAGCCTACAGGAGGCAGAGACAGCAGGTTCCCAAGCTCAAGGCCAAACTGGACTTCCCCTAAGACCCTGTATCTGAATCCCAGCAAGCAAACAAATCTGTTCCCCAGAAGGCCAGCAGGCCCACAACCCCTCAAAGAAACCAGAGAAGGGAAGGAAAGGGAAGAATAATGCAGACGCCTGTATAAACATACAGACATGTAATATATGTGTGCAAACATAAATATTGATTTATATATGTGTATGCTTAGATATATGTGCGCATGTGTGTATATATATACATGCATACATGGAGGAGAAAAGGTCCCCAGCCCTGGAGTTTGGGGAGTAAATACAAAAGTGTGCCTAGGGCTATGGGGAGAGGAGGAAATGAAGGGCCAGAGAGGGAGGATCTGGACCTCAGGGTAGACACAAAGTGAGGGTTGGTGGAGAGGGCCATTGCACCGAGGCTGGGACCCCAGGTCAAGGGAATTGTGAGGGCTATCTGGACCCAGGAGGTCGGGACAAGAAGGGCAGAGCAGGCAGAGGGCCGTGGAGTTGGGGGGAGGGCCCTGTGGAAGGCCAGGCGTGTGGTCAGAACCCCTGGCAGGACCCGAGGGCACGGAGGGCATGTGCCGTGGGGAGGGGCTTAGAGGCGGAGCTGTCAGGAGGGAGGGTCAGGCAGAGGCCTATATAAGGCGGGAAGCTGGCCGGCCGGATTGCTTTGGAAGGCGACCACGGAAGGAAGCAGAGGAAGAGGAGGAAGCGGAGGCCAGCCTCGCAGTAGCAACAGACCAACCGACCGATCAACCGACCGACCGACCGACCAGAGGAGGAGTGCCCAGAGCACGGCGAGTGACCTACAGCACCCAGGAAGCCAGGTGAGCGGCCCGCGCATCTCTGCGGACGTGGACTGTGTGGGCATCGGGATGGGCGAGGCCGAGTGGGTGTGCGGGGCCGTGCGGCAGCTCCAGCAGCGCCTTGGTTCCAGCACAGACGCGGATGAGCTCCGCCGCTCCTTGAGGCTGCTCTCCGTCCTGCCCTTCATGCCGGAGATCCTGGAGGCCACGGGAGTAAGGAGCACGGTTCAGGGGCTTAGGGAGCACCAGTTGGTGGGCAGCTTGGCCAAGGAGCTGGACCTGCGCTGGGAGACAGCGGCTCTGCTGAGCCGCCACCCAGGGCTGGTGCCGGCGCTCCTGGGGCAGGTCCCCAAGCGGGATGGCGCTCGGGAGCCCAGGCAGGATGGCCCTAGAGAGGGAGAGAGGGAGGCAGAAAAGGAGAGGAAGAGGAAGGATGAGGGGGACGGGGAAAGAGAGGAGGAGAAGGAAGGAGAAGAGGAAGAGAATGAGCCGGATCCTTTCTCTCACTGCGGGACTCATGAGCCATTGGATCGAGGAACCCAGGTGAGTGGTCCCTGCATCTCTCCACTCGTGGTCCAGTGTGGCATCATCACACAGGTGGACGAGTGGGTGTGGGGGGCCGTGGGGCAGCTCCAGGAGCGCCTGGCCTCCAGCACTGAAGAGGAGGAACTCTTTAAGTCCTTGATGCTGCTGTCCGTCCTGCCCATCACGGCGGAGATCCTCGCCGCCACGGGAGTCAGAAGGACAGTGAAGGCGTACAGAGCACACCCGCAGGTGGGCAGTTTGGCCAAGGAGATGGCGAAGCGCTGGAAGAGCTTGGCTCCCCTGGGTGGAAACTCAGCACTCTGGACAGAGCTGATGGGCCAGGCCCAGGAGCGGGATGGCGCTCCAGCACCCACTGAGGAAGTTCAGGAACCCAGGGAATGGAAGCAGAAGCGGAAGAGGTGGAGCTTGGCAGGTGCAGATCCTTCCTCTCAGAGCAGGACCAAGGAGCCGTGTGGCCCCGGAACCCGGGTTGTGGAGGGGCCTTGGGGAGCTGCGAGGCAGCTCCAGGAGCACCTGGCCCGCAGCAGGGACACGGAGGAGATCCGGAAGACTCTGAGGCTGCTCTCCATCCTACCCTTCATGCCGGAGATCCTGGAGGCCACGGGAGTGAGGAGCACGGTTCAGGGGCTTAGGGAGCACCAGCGCGTGGGCAGCTTGGCCAAGGAGCTGGACCTGCGCTGGGAGACCGTGGCTCTGCTGGGCCGCCACCCAGGGCTGGTGCCGGCGCTCCTGGGGCAGGACCCCAAGCGGGATGGCGCTCAGGAGCCCAGGCAGGATGGCCCCATGCAGTCGGAGTGGGCTGAGTGGGAAGAGCTGATGAAGGAGGCAGGGGTGGTTCTGGAATCCCCGGAGAGTGTCCCGATGAGTAGCGAGGTCAAGGGAGACCAGGCGGGCAAGCTGGTTCTTGTTGAAGCTCCTGATCCCGCCCGAGAGGAGCCAACGGTGCCCCCCGAGGGCGAACCTCCGGATTTCCCCGGGGGGCCAGTCGAGTCAGGTGTGCTGCCCGGACAGGGGCGGATTTCCCTTTTTCCACTCCCTCCGCATGGGGCCTCTGCGTCCTGGGGAGAGCCGAGAGGGGAAGGAGAAGATGAGGAGGAAGAGCAAGGTGAAGAGGAGGAGGAAGAGGAAGGGGCAGCCTTCCCTTTCCACAGAGTGGCCCTGAAGACCCCGGTGTACTCGGGACCCAGGCCCCTCCCGCTTCTTCCCTCCACTGCCCAGGAGGTCTGCGCGCTTCCCTCGCACAGTGCCGCCGGTGGTGCCCGGACACCCCGCGTTCTGTTCGAGCTCGTGCCCGAGCCTCGTCCCGCAGCTCAGCACCCCAGTCCCGGCAACGGTCACAGCAGGACCATGGCACCCGGCGGCACAGACAGGCTGTGGCAAGTCCGCTGCAGAAAGGAGTTTAAGGAGGCCACCCCCGCCCCGGGCGAGTCCTGGCAGGAGCTTTTCCTGCGGCTGCGCCAGGAGTGGGAGCAGCGTCTGCAGGCCGTGAGCGCCAGGATCCGGGCTGCCCAGGCCCAGGAGAGCGGGGGACGCCGGGCACAGATGCTCCTGCACCCGCTTCCCCAGAAGCGCCCTCGCCGCGGTGCCCAACCCCGGGCATGCAGCACAGGGCCAGCCCCGCACCAAGGAGGCGCCCAGCAAGGAAACCGAGCTGGGGGAGGAGGAAGACTGGGTGCCTTGGGGGCCGGGGCTGCGGGTGCGGGCGGAGCTGCTGGAGGTGGGGACGGAAGGTTTCATCCCCAAAGCCAGACAGCAGCCTGCGCCCCCTCCGGCCCCACAATGGCGGCCCTCAGGCCCGTGGTCAGCACCGGAAAGCCCCCTGCTAAGAGAACTGCCCGGCTCATGGCCAACACCCTCCGCGATTACCTGAGATGCAAGAGCAGGGTCCCGGGGCGGTGACCCCAGAGGCCTGCAGCACCGGTGGGCTGTCCCAGGGACCCCGCCCACCGGCTCTCCAGGGCCTCTAGGGGACACAGGCTCACATTGAGTCCACTCTAACCTTTCCCCCGGGGGCCTAACAACGCATGAGTGCCCCTCCATACTGAGCTCCACTTGGATGGCATTTACAATGCTATCTCCGTTACTAAATGCACTACTGTGATGAAGGGGCATTTTTCTCTTCAATAACAATCTACAGACTTGGATGTTAGATAAATTGTCAGGCAGGGCTGCAGAAGGGTAAATATACAGGAATATGTGCGTACATAAATATAAGTACGCATATGTTTATGACTATAAACACACACACATATATGGTTACACACACACACACATATTTCATGTATTTATCTTGACAAAACACAGAGCACTGCCATCAGCTGAACTGGTGCATCGGAGATCAGCGACTCCCTAAACAATGACCCAAGCCGGTATGTGCCAACTCTTCTCCAGTGAAAAAGGACATGGGAAAGAACCAGCCTGCACCGGAACACACCCTATCTGGGGGGAGGGGCCACAGGAGGGGGAGGAGGAGATCATTGTTGATGGGCCACACCTGTGGGCTCAACCTCCTAAAGAAAGAGACCCCAGGTTCTTTGGCTCAAGCCCCATCCGACCTACCCGCGGATACCCTGGCTCAAGCAATTCTTCACTGGGGCTGTTTAATATCTAGACCTTCCACCTTGGTTCAGGGAAATTCTGCCAAGTAGCCTCTCCATAGCAACCTTTCTGAGAGCTCACTTTCCACTCAATTGTAAGCCCTTCATCTACCCAACTCTACTCACTGTTTTGATAACTTTTCTAGTTTTGGTTTCTTAAGACATTTCCACACGTGCTACTTCTTATTTCCTTCCCTTGGCTTCTCTTATGAATTCAGTGGGTTACTAGGCTGATATTTTCACACTGTGCAGGTATTTCTGTTATTAATATCATCATCGCTTTATTAGTTCTGTGATAATTACCCCAATAGTCTTGTCTCAAGTCTGCCAACAGTGTTATATTTTCTTCCTTTGCTGTCAGTCTTCTGAGCCTTCTTTGGACCTTCATGTGTTTAGTATTATGTCTTTGCATCACCCTAGATCTCAGTTCACCTTCGGAATACCTTTGGAATTTCCCCGAGAAATGCCAAATCTTCTCTTCATCTTATTCTCAATCAGTTTGTCTACCTGTAGGAAAAAGAAAACTGGACATTACCTTGGAATTTCACTTCCACATTCATGATAAAAACAATAAATACCAGGCCTCATCTATGACCTGCATACACACCCTATTGTGTACTTGCAGGGAGTACGCGTAGCACACAATGCTGTTCCTCTCATCCCCTCTAAATGGTGTATTATTCACTGCAGTCCATTTGTGGTTCAGTGTAGGTGCACTTCTGCTTCTGTCTGGAGTAGATAAAAGAATGCTGATGGTATTGAAGCTAAATAAAACACTGGTGGGATAATAGTTCTCTTTTCCTCCTGTTTTGGGTGTTGCTTTAGAATGCATGTTTTTTCAAGAGTCAAACTGGGCAGGGGTTAATTGTTATCCAAGTATGAGAAGGCACTGAGTTTTTAATCTTTTGAAAATTCGGGGTTCTCATGAGTTACAAGACAATTAAATTTTATAGTATAATTGTTCGGTTGTAGGTGTTTTGACTAACGTACGTACCTATGTAACCAACAGAACCTATGGCCCTGCTTCTATGGCTGTTATCTGAATACATTTTCTTATAGGGAATTGGACTGAGGACTTTTTTTCTGGTGAAAGGTTCCCTCGTTTCCTTTTTTTTTTAAATTTAATTTATTTATTAATTGAACACAATTTTTTTGACAAGGTGTTGTGCAAAAAGAGTACAGTTACATAGTAGGGCAGTGTGTACATTTCTTGTGATATCTTACACCCTGTTTTTCTATCCCTCCTCTAGGTCAAGTAGACATATATACGATATACAATGTACCAAGAACATATACAGTAGCCACGTGGCCATGCCCAAGAAAATTTGCCTAGGGCTTTAAATGTAATGTCGATATTAGACCATATGTCGACAGTAGTCTTATATGAATGTAAATACTTAGCTTTTGAGCTATTGTATTCTCCTGAGAGGACAATTTTTGACCTTTATATGTTGAGTAATTGTTTTTCGTTTAGTTACATGCTGTTGGGTCGCTGCCCCAATCTTGTGGGGAATACTATTTGACAAGCAGTTTTTGGTTTCACAGACTTGGTCTCTACTGTCTCTCCGTCTCACTTTGTTAACAGTCATATATCAGGGAGATCATGCCCCTTTGTTTTCTGGGTTCTAGGCTTGTCTCACTCAACATTTTTTGTTCGAGTTCTGACCATTTCCCTGCAAATAACAATATTTCACCATTCCTAATCGCTATGTAGTATTCCATTGTGTATAAGTACCATATGTTTTGGATCCATTCGTCTGTGGAGGGGCATCTGGGTTGTTTCCATATTTTTGCTATTGTGAATTGTGCCACGATAAACATGGAAGTACAAATGTCTTTTTGATATCTTGGGGTGTGCTGTTTAGGATAGATGCCTAGGGGTGGTATGTCTGGGTCATAGGGTAGGTCTATATTGAGCTTTTTGAGAAACCTCCATACTGTTCTCCAAAGTGGTTGTACTAATTTGCACTCCCACCAACAAAGGAGAAGGGTTCCTCTTTTCCCGCACCCCCTCCAGCATTTGTTGTCGCCTGAGTTCAGAGTATAGGCCATTCTAATTAGGGTGAGGTGGTATCTCAGGGTTGTTTTGATTTGCATTTCCTTTACTACCAGGGATGTTGAGCATTTCCTCATTTGTTTCTTTGCCATTTTTATAGCTTCTCTTGTGAGGTCTCTCTTTACCTCCTTTGCCCATTTCCTAATAGGTTTATTGGGCTTGGAGGGGCTTAGATTTTGAGTTCTCTGTAAATGACAGATATCAGGCCTTTGTTGCTCTGCTGGTAAATATCCTTTCCCATATCGTTGGTTGTCTTTCTATTTTGGTGGCTATGTCCTTATCTGTGCAGAAACTTTTTAATTTGTAGTAGTCCCATTTGTCAAGTCTTTCCCCTATTGGTTGTGCCCCTGGGACTCTATTCAGGAAGTTCCTTCCTGTGCCTATAAGTTCTAGTGTCTTTCCTACTCTGTCCTTCAGTAGTTTCAAGGATTCAGGTCTGATATTGAGGTCCTTGATCCATTTTGAGTTGATCTTGGTGCATGGTGATAGGCTTGGGTCTACTTTGAGTTTTCTGCATATGGCTGCCCAGTTCTCCCAGCACCAGTAGTTGAAGAGGCTATGTTTATTCCATTGTATGTCTTTAGCTCCTTTGTCGAATATCAGTTGGCTGTAAGAGTGCGGTTTTATTTCTGGGTCTTCAATTCTAATCCACTGGTCTTCCGATCTGTTTTTATACCAATACCATGCTGTTTTTGTTATGATGGCCTTGTAGTAGAGCTTGAAGTCTGGTATGGTGATACCTCCTGCACTATGTTTTTTGCCTAGAATTGCTTTGGCTATTCTAGGTTTTTTGCTGTTCCATATGAATTTATGGACTGGTTTCTCTATTTCAGTGAAGAATGTGGCTGGGATTTTGATAGGTATTGCATTGAATTTGTATAAAAATTTGGGCAATATGGCCATTTTCACTATATTGATTCTGCCTACCCATGAGCATGGGAGGTCTTTCCATCTCCTTGTGTCTTCTTTGATTTCCCTTATTAGATTTTTGTAGTTTTCATTGAATAGGTCCGTCACGTCCTTGGTTAAGTTGATCCCTAGGTACTTTATTCTTTTTTTGGCTACTGTAAATGGAATTGTTTCCATAATTTCCTTTTCTGTTTGTCTATTGCTGGTGTACAGAAAAGCTGCTGACTTTTGTGGATTGATTTTGTATCCTGCTACTTTGCCAAATTGGTTTATTAGATGTAGGAGTTTGGGTACTGAGTTTTTTGGGTCCTTGAGATATAAGATCATGTCGTCTGCGAATAGGGATAACTTGATTTCTTCCTTGCCGACGTGGATCCCTTTGATGTCCTCCTCTTGCCTTATTGCTATGGCTAGGGATTCCAGCACTATGTAGAACAGAAGTGGGGAGAGTGGGCATCCTTGTCTTGTTCCTGTGTTTAGGGGGAATGATTTAAGTTTCTCTCCATTTAATATGATATTAGCAGTTGGTCTGTTGTATATGGCTTTTATTGTTTTGAGGAATGTTCCATCTATTCCTGTTCTCTCCAAAGCTTTTAATAGGTATGGATGTTGTATTTTGTCGAAGGCTTTTTGGGCATCAACTGAGATAACAATGTGATTCTTGATTTTAGTTCTGTTTATGTGGTGAATTACATTGATTGATTTACGGATGTTGAACCATCCTTGTGACTGAGGGATGAAGCCTACTTGGTCATGATGTATGATATTCTTGATCAGTTTCTGGATCCTGTTAGCTAATATTTTATTGAGAAGCTTTGCATCTGTGTTCATTAGTGATATTGGTCTGTAGTTCTCTTTTTTTGTTGGATCTTTGCCTGGTTTGGGGATGAGTATGATATTAGCTTCATAGAATGAGTTTGGGATTTCTCCCTCCATTTCTATTTCGCGGAAGAGTTTGAGGAGTATTGGAATTAGCTCCTCACTAAAGGTTTTGTAGAATTCGTTGGTGAATCCATCTGGGCCTGGGCTTTTCTTAGTAGGGAGGTTCTTGATTACCTCTTGTATCTCACTGTAAGTTATTGGTTTATTTAGTTGATTTATTTCTTCTTGGTTCAGTTTGGGCAGTTTATACTTCTCTAAGAATTGATCCATTTCTGTAAAATTATTGTTTTTTGCTGAGTAGAGCTTTTGGAAATAGCTCCTTATGATTGTTTGAATATCGTGTGTACTTGTCGTAATTTTTCCTGTGGAGTCCCTGATTTTACGAATATGAGTCTCTTCTCTTCTTTTTTTTGTGAGTCTTGCAAGGGGTCTGTCAATTTTGTTTATTTTCTCAAAGAACCAGCTTTTAGTCTTAGTTATTTGTTGAATGGTCTTTCTATTTTCAATCAGATTTATCTCTTCTATAATCTTTGTAATCTCTCCCCTCCTAGTCGTTTTAGATTCTGTCATTTCTTGTTTCTCCAGTTGTTTTTGTTTCATCGTGAGGTTATTCACCTGCTCTGCTTCCATTCTTTTAATGTGGGTACTGAGTGCAATGATCTTGCCCCTCAGTACTGCCTTAGCTGTGTCCCATAGGTTTCTTTGTGATGTGTTTTCTTTGTCATTGTGGCTTATGAATTCCTTGATTTCATCTTTAATTTGATCTGTGGCCCAAGTGTTGAATAGCAGCGTGGGGTTTAGCCTCCAAGAGTGTGTATAGGCTCTGTGGTATCCTTTGTTGTTGAGGGTTACCTTTAATCCACTGTGATCAGATACATGGGATGATGTCAATACTTTTGTATTTGCTGAGGTTCTTTGTGTGGGCTATGACGTGGTCTATTTTGGAATATGATCCATGGGCTGCTGAAAAGAAGGTGTACTGGGTCTCTGTAGGGTGGAAGGTTCTATATAGGTCTGTTAGATCCATTTGGGAAATGGTGTTATTTAGGTCCTCAGCTCCCTTACTAATCCTCTGGGTGTTGGATCTGTCTCTTGGAGAGAGAGGAGTACTAAAGTCACCCACTATGATTGTGTTTGCATCTATCTTGCTCTGTAATTCTGTGAGAATTTGCTTGACATATGTCGGGCCTCTTTTGTTCGGTGAGTATACATTTACCACCGTGATGTCTTGATTCTGGATTTTTCCTTGTATTAATATGTAGTGTCCTTCTTTGTCTTTTTGAGTGGACTTTAAAGAGAAGTCCAGCTTGTCTGAGATCAGAATGGCTACACCTGCCGTTTTGGTGGGTGCATTTGCTTGGTAGATCTTGCTCCATCCTTTCATTCGAAGCCTGTTTTTGTCCCTTGCTGTAAGGTGGGTCTCTTGTAGACAGCAGATGTCAACTTTTTGTTTGCGGATCCATTCTGCCAGTCTGCTCCTCTTAATCGGGGAGTTTAAGCCATTTATATTTAAAGAGATCAAGGATAAGGGTGTTTTTTCTCCTTCCATTTTCTTGTTGGGCTGTTTTTTCCTGTTTTTTTTTTTTTTTTCTTCTTGTCTTTAGTGAGCTGGTCTTTCTGCTGGACTTTGGCTATTGAAGTTTCTTTCTGATTCTGTCTGTGTGTCTTTTACGATCTCTGTTGGGTGGGCTTCCCCTCTTAATATTCGCTGTAGAGCTTGTTTTTTATTCACATACTCCTTTAGCTCCTCTTTGGTGTGGAAAGATCTGGTTCTCCCTTTGAATGTGAACTCCAGTTTCGCTGGATATTTGATCCGAGTTTGTAAATTGTTATTCTGAAGTACTTGGATGGTGTTCTTCCACTCGCTTCGAGCTTGGTAAGTTTGTGTGGATAAGTCGGATGTTATTCGAATCCTCTTCCCATTGAAAAAAGTTTCCTTCTTTGCTTTGGCTGAATTCAGAATTTGCTCTTTAATCTTGAGGTCTGTAGTCTTGAATATTATGTGCCTTGGGGTGGTTTTCCTGGGGTCTGGCCTGCCAGGTGTCCTATAGGCTTCGGTTACCTGGATGGGGTCCCCTGTGAGATTGGGGAAGTTTTCTGCAATAACTTTATTGAGAACATGATTAAGTCCTCTGCTCTGATATTCGGCTCTTTCTTCTATTCCAATTATGCGCAGATTATATCTCTTGTCTTTGCCCATTAGTTCCTGGATTAATCTTCCCTGAAGCTTCACCTTTTCTTGGAGTGTGGTCATTTTCTGGTTGTTGTCAGCTGCTTCATCGTCCAGGCGAGAGATTCTGGATTCCATATGGTCAACTCTTTGTGTTATGGTTTCAATTGCGGAGTTTATGGATGTCAGAGAGCTATTCATGGTTGTCATATCAGCTCTGATCGTGGAAATTTCTTCCTTTAAAGAGTTGTATTTTAAATCTATTTTTTCATGCATTTCAATTCTCAGGGTGTGGAGATTTTCTTTAAAGGCGGCTTGCATTGTATCCTTTTTGCTTCCATTTCTTTAAACGAGGCTTGCATTGTATCCAGTTTTGCTTCCATTTCTTTCTTGGCTTCCTGGGTGTCCTTCCAGATTTCCGCTCTAAACTCCTGGAATTGTTTTCTGATTTCATTTCTGACGCTTTCGATCATTCCTGTTAACATGGCCTCATTTGCTTTTTTATTCTCCATCTCCTCTTCAGTCGTGCTGCTTTTTGGAGCTGGCGAGTTGGCTTGCCCTTTGATGAACTGAGTTATGTTTCTTTGTGATTTGCACATCTGGAGGTGTGTGTAGGTCTTCCCTCCCTTCTGTGTAGGCGTGTCCACGGCAGCAGGTGCTGTCGCTGTGGCCCCGCCCACCAGTGCAGGGCACGCTTACCAGAGCGGGCACTTTCGCCGGGGCCCCGCCCTCCTGTGCACTGTGAGTCCCCTACAACAGGCACTTTAGCGGGGTCTGCCTCCCAGAGCGAGCCCTGGGTTGTTGGGTTGTGCTTGCGCCCTCCCGCGAGTCCGTTGGGGGTGGGGGAGGCAGTATGTGTGGGGCCCAGTGGGATCGACTGTCCAGGTGTGGCTTGGCACCCTCAGACCTCGCCTTCGCTGCGAGGGGGGGGGACGTGATCAGGCTCAGGTGACCCTGCTGGGCTGGTATTGCCCACCAGCGCCTGTGATTTTAGTTGTAAGAGTCCGCAAGGTCCAGGCGCCTCGGGTGGGGCTTGCCCTGCCAGCCGTCCCCTGGCCCCTGTTGGGAAGGGGACGGGGCCAGTTTTGCCAGTTCAGGAACCTTTGGGGGCTTGGGGCTCTTCCGCCCTCCCCCTGCTAGACTGGCTTCCCAGCACCTGATGGGAGCTTCCCGCCTGATTTGGGGGTTCTTTGTTCCCACGGGAGTGGGGAGGGGGAGGGAGGGAGATATAGCTTCTTTGTTGGGCTTGGGTCTCCCGTTGGGGGAAGGGATTATGGGGGACTCACTTTTGCTGCTTTGTGTGTGTGTCCCGCGCAGCCGTTGGCCCTTCAGGGGTTGGCGAAGTGTTGTGGTGGCTTCCCCCCTTCCCTCTTTCTGCCGCGCTGGGTTCCCTTGTCCGAATCCGGTGTGGACCCGAACTTCTCGTCGCTGCTGGGTGTGTCTTGGTCCGCCCCCTGCCTTGTGTCCGTGGGGTCTCCGGCTATATGGATTCTGCGCTCCTGGCAGCCTGTCTGCCGATCGCCGGGTTCCCCTTTCCCAGCCTGACCCTGTTTGGGCCAGGGTCGGCTGGTGGGGGGAGGGTGCCCCGGTGAATCTCCGGCTCCGTGTAGGTTTTCGGTTCTTCTTTTTTGCTCCTTTTTGTTTTCCTGCATTTCTCCACTGCTTCTGGATGCTGGTTTTGCTGGGTTCTTGGTGGGGTGTTGGGTGTTGAAGTTCCCAGCTCGCTATTCAGTTGGTGCGAGTCGGGGTGCCTCCCTATTCTTTCCGCGCCATCTTTCTCTCTCCTCCATATTACAATTATTGATGAAAAGCGAGATGATTGGGATTGTAATCACCGCACAGGATGATGGATGGAAATTAACATTTATTTTATTTTTTAATCTAAGTTCTGTCCTTCAGGAAATATTGGAAAAAAATGGTTGGGGAAAAAAATAAAATCCACGTGTCCATTAGAATCAATCACTATATATAAATAAAATAAACAAATTTTGCAATCCTCAGTTCTGGCCCTATAGCAACCTCAAAGCTGAAGGAGCAGGAAGCACAGACTGTAAGTCAGACTCTGCAGTGGCCTTGTGGAGCTGTGCTGCTTTCTCTGTGTCAGAGGCAGAATTCAGGCTTCTTAGACCCTAGTAATCCAACCCCACTCCACAGTTTGGAATGAAAAAGCAGGGCCAACCAATAATAACAGAAAATGCAAACACAAAGCCAAAAGAACCACGTGACTTCATCCTAGATTTTCCTGCCGAGCCTGCCGGCAGTGAAACGGGAATCCTGACTGAGGGGCGGCGGGATTAAGGAAAAGGAAAAATAAGGCAAGAGAAAAAAGACAAGAGACAAAGACGGGGTACGGGAGGTCTGCAGCCATAAGGTTGAAACTCAAGAGTGCAGCCACGTTTATTCTCACTCCCAGCTTACACGCAGTTTTGGAACCAGGGAATAGCATAGGGTTGTTAAAATTCCAGAACACAAAGAGGCTTAGAAGTTCTCAAACATTTGATTACAGTAGACACAGGACAAGGTAGATTAACATAGGAATCTACTCCGGCGGACATAGCAAGGTGCGGACAATAGCAAAGCAATTCCGGGTAGTGGCCGTCAACGAAGGTCCTTGCATTTAACACGTCCTGGTGATAATAGCACAGCCAGAGGTCAGGATGAGCTTAGCTGCTAGCTCGGCTCCCGACAGTTTTTTTTATTTTGGAATTTCTCATAAAGACAGTCTTGAAAAGCTAAACAGAAGGACAGATAAGTCATCTGTTTAGACTCATCACTTATTTAAAAAATTGAAAAACAAAATGAAAGGTCAGTATTTCCAATTCCAGGATCTATTAACCATATATATATATATATATATATATATATATATATATATATATATATTTTTTTTTTTTTTTTTTTTTTTGGCCAGTCCTGGGCTTGGACTCAGGGCCTGAGCACTGTCCCTGGCTTCTTTTTGCTCAAGGCTAGCACTCTGCCACTTGAGCCACAGCGCCACTTCTGGCCATTTTCTGTATATGTGGTGCTGGGGAATCGAACCCAGGGCCTCATGTATATGAGGCAGGCACTCTTGCCACTAGGCCGTATTCCCAGCCCCTTAACCATATATTTTTGACACTAGGAGTTCCCTGATTGTTACACACACACACACACACACACATACACACACACACACACACACACACACCATAATTTCTTAGAACCCAGATTTATTTTCAGGCTAGAGATTCCAAATCAGGGCTCTCTGCTCCTGAACAGACATTCTTAAATAAACCTCAATCGCAGATATAAAAAGGCCACTGTTTAATTTATTAGAGGAGCTTTCAAAAAGCTCTGATTTTTAACCACAAGGGGGAAACAAAATTACAAGCATCCTGATAAGCTCCAACCCTGCACTTGGCACTTGTGAATGTGTAGAAGCCACACAGTCTTAGCTCCTCAACTCTTCTGCCTCCTCCTTTGCAGCATGCCATGAAGAGAGATTCAAATTCCCTGACATTCAGTCTTGTCTCTTCCCTTCAAATGGGTGATTCCATTTCCCTAAGTAATGGGAGAGATGGAGCCAATAAAACCTCCAAACAACATCAACAAAGTATTAGCTAACAGGATCCAGAAACTGATCAAGAAAATCATACATCACGATCAAGTAGGCTTCATCCCACAGTCACAAGGATGGTCCAACATCCACAATTCAATAAACATAATTCACCACTACAAGAGAGCCAGGACCAAGAATCACATCATCATCCCAGCCGATGCCTGTTGGGGTCAGCTGTACCTTTAAGGGGCCACAGCTGACCTCGGGCTGTCCCTCTCCTTCCTGTCTTTAACAGGAAGAGAAGCCCCTGTTCCTGGGGCTAGCACGTGTGCTATGGCGGAGGGGTACCCCAGGGGCCCATCATTGGGGGATTGGACCTCTGCCCACAAGGGAAGTCTCCTGACATCACTTGAGGGACAGCTTCTTGGGACCAATCAGGGGCCCCTCTCATGTGCCCTCTTTAGGGGTATATCTGGGGGGCTCCTCATTTGAATAAACAGAAGCCCTAGAGGTTTTCTCCAGGGGCCCACGCATCTGTGTCGTTCTTGGCGGTTTTGGGGCACCCTGCGACCACAGGCCACCGAGGCTACCTATAGCCATCGCTCCCACGTGAGAATGATAAAGGACCACCCAGGAAGGGGCAGACAAGCCCCTTCCCTCCCCCCAAGTGAGGGGAAGTAGAGAGAGCGAGCCCCAACAAAGCCTTTGACAAAATACAACACCAATACATGTTAAAAGCCCTGGAGAGAACAGGACTAGAGGGAACATTCATTAAAACAATAAAGCCATATACAACAGACCAAGTGCTAATATCATATTAAATGGGGAGAAACTAAAACCATTTCCCCTGAACTCAGGAACAAGACAAGGATGCCCACTCCCCCCGCTTCTATGCAATATAGTGCTGGAATCCCTAGCCATAGCAATAAGGCAAGAGGAGGGCATCAAAGGGATCCACATAGGCACAGACAAAATCAAACTATCCCTATTCGTAGATGACATGATCTTATATCTGAAGGACACAAAAAAATCAGTCCCCAAACTCCTACACCTAATAAGCAATCTTGGCAAAGTAGCAGGATACAAAATCAGCCCACAAAAGTCAGCAGCTTTTCTGTACACCAGCAATGCACAAGCAAAAAAAGGAAATTATGGAAAAAATACCATTTACAATAGCTAAAAAAAGAATAAATTCCCTAGGGATTAACCTACCTAAAGACATGAATGACCTATTTAATGAGAACTATGAAAATTTAAAAAGGGACATCAAAGAGGACACAGGAGATGGAAAGACCTCCCATGCTCGTGGGTAGGCAGAATCAATATATTGAAAACGGCCATAATGCCCAAAATGATATACAAATTCAATGCAATCCCCATCAAGATTGCAGCTACAGGGCTGGGGATATAGCCTAGTGGCAAGGGTGCCTGCCTCATATACACGAGGCCCTAGGTTCGATTCCCCAGCACCACATATACAGAAAACGGCCAGAAGCGGCGCTGTCGCTCAAGTGGCAGAGTGCTAGCCTTGAGCGGGAAGAAGCCAGGGACAGTGCTCAGGCCCTGAGTCCAAGGCCCAGGACTGGCCAAAAAAAAAAAAAAAAAGATTGCAGCTACATTCTTCACTGAAATAGAGAAAGCAACCCATGAATTCATATGGAACAGAAAAAGCTCGAAAATAGCCAAAACAATTCTAGGCAAAAGAAGCAGTGCAGGAGGTATCACAATACCAGATTTGAAGCTCTATTATAGAGCCATCATACCAAAAACAGCCTGGTATTGGTATAAAAACAGACTGAAGACCAATGGAATAGAATTGAAGACCCAGAAATAAAGCCGCATTCTTAAAGTCAGCTATTTGACAAAGGAGCTAAAGACATACAATGGAATAAACAGAGCCTCTTCAACCATTGGTGCTGGGAAAACTGGGCAGCCACATGCAGAAAACTCAAGGTAGACACTAGCCTATCACTATGCACCAAGATTAACTCAAAATGGATCAAGGATCACAACGTCAGACCTGAATCTTTGAAACTGCTGAAGGACAGAATAGAAAAGACGCTAGAACTTTCAGGCACAGGAAGGAACTTCCTGAATAGAGTCTCAGGGGCACAACAGATAGAGGAGAGTCTCAACAATGAGACTACTACAACATAAAAAGGTCTGCACAGCTAAAGACATAGCCACCAAACTAGGAAGACAGCCAACCATATGGGAAATGATCTTCACCAGCACAGCAACAGACAAAGGCCTAATATCCCTCATGTACAGAGAACTCATAAAACTAACCCCCTCAAAACCCAGTAAAACAATTATTAAATGGGCAAAGGAGCTAAAGAGGGACTTCACAGAAAAAGAGAAAAAAATGGCCAAGAAACATATGAGGAAATGTTCAACATCCCTGGCAGTAAAGGAAATGCAAATAAAAACAACCCTGAGATACCACGGCACTCCACTTAGAATGGCCTATATTCTGAACTCAGGCAACAACAAACGCTGGAAAGGATGCTGGGAAAGAGAAACCCTTCTCCACTGTTGGTGGGAGTGCAAATTAGTACAACCACTTTGGAGAACAATATGGAGGTTCCTCAAAAAGCTCAACATAGACATACCCTATGACGCAGCCATACCACTTCTAGGCATCTGTCCTGAACAACAGGTCTCAGGATATCAAAAAGACATCTGTACATCCATGTTTATCACTGCACAGTTCACAATAGCCAAAATATGGAAACAACCCAGATGCCCCACTACAGATGAATGGATCCAAAAATGTGGTACCTATACACAATGGAATACTACATAGCGATTAAAAATGATAAAATATTGGTATTCACAGGAAATGGTCAGAACTTGAACAAATAATGTTGAGTGAGAAAAGCCTAGAACACAGAGAACTAAGGGGAATGGTCTCTTTGATATATGACTGTTAAGGTGGGGGCGGGGGGATACTAGAGACCAGGTCCGCGAAACAAAAAAACTTCTTATCAAATGGTATTTACCACAGGTTTGGGTCAGCTACCTTACATTATGTATCTAAAACCAAACAACTACTAAACATAAAAAGGTCTAAAATAGACCTCTCAGTGGATTCCAATAGCTCAAAAGCTATACATGTATGATGATATAAGACAAGGATAAGCAAACTCTATTGTTGACGTTATATTTAAAGTTGTAGGTGAATTTCCTGTGGCGTAGGCCACGTGGCTACTGTATATGATTTTGGCACACTGGGTATTGTCTATATGCCTACCTGATCTAGGGAAGGGAAAGAAAAATGAAGGTGTGAGATATCACAAGAAATGTTCACACTGCCCTATTGTGTAACTGTGCACCAGTAGGACCTTGCCCACTATGACATTCGCCACTGCCATTAAGACCGCAGAATTCATTGGGATCTCACACTCAGTAGAACATCAATCATAGTGACTTTATGCCCATTATGGGTTCTTACCTCTGTGACTTATGACCTATGTAACCTCCCCCATTGTGACTTCACACATCCCTTCCAGAATTCATAGACATTAGACCCCATAGTCATTGCCCCTTACAGCATTAGGCCCTACTACCCATTGTGGCCTCTCACATATTGTGATCACTCCCCTCTGAACTTATACTCTTATTAGAACTTCATACTCATTTTGAACCCGTGCTCATGTTGATCTCATACCGACTGTAATCTGTGTCTTAACATTTACAAGATCCTCATAGGCATTATGATTTCATCCCCATTAGGACTTTACGAGCATACTGATCTCACACTCCTAAATACACTCTTGCTTTATACCCCCATCAGAAGCTCATGCCCATTGTGACCTCACACCCATTGCTACCTTACAGCCTTTGGACCTCAGAAACATGGGCATTGCACACTGTGGCTCACACCCTTTGAGATCGCAAAGTGTGTACCTCACAGCCATTGTGATTGCACACTCGTTAGAACTTCACAATTACTTTGCCTAGTATGACCTCATGACGACTGGGAACAGTTTCTCATTGTGATATGTTCATTATAGCCTAACGCAAACTGTGTTTTCACAGCTCTATTATGTACTCAAATCCATTGTGACCTCACATTCATTACAACTTCGTGCCCATTTGGCTTCACATAAATTGCGTCCTCATATCAGTTAGGACCTTGGTCTACTGTGAACAAAAACTCACTATGTCCTCACATTCCCTCTTCCCTCACACACATTAGACACATATTCACTGTCACATCACAATGATTTCAATGCATTGTGAACTCACACACACTATGACCTCACATCTGTCAGGAAGTAGGCATGCTGAGTTTAAGTTACTTCTTTCAGCCCTCCTAGTGCCTCTGGCTGGGTGGAGGGAATTCTCCACTCCATGATGAAAAGCCTAGAGGTGAGAGAGGCATTTAATTGAATGCAGGTGCATTCGACATCATGCCCATTGTCCCTTCACTCTTCTGATTAAGACCTCAAATCCATTTAATGTTACACACATGGTGTGTATGTGGGGGGGGGGGCTCCTGCTCATTGTGACCTCAGCTCATTTGTATTTAACAGCCATTAGAACTTCATGCCATTATTAAGACCTTACGTCCCCTCTGACCTCACACCTACAAATACCTAATACATTCTGTGCACTTCACATTTTGACCTCCTGCCTATTAGACCCAATCTCACTTCATACCAATAAGACCTCAGATCCATTGTGACCTCATGAACCTTGTGACCACATAGCTCCAATTGGGACCTTGTTGTGATCATTGTGACCTCACCCATATTTTGACCTTATATCCCACTAGGGTCTCACATCCATATGCTCCTCACGCTCATTGTGACCACAAACACATTTTGACACTACAAACAATAGGACTTTAGTATAGTTTGGTCTTACACTCTCCGAATCTCACACTGATTTTGCCAACTTTCCCAGTTTGAACTACATATCCATTAGGTATACATCTA
The DNA here is from genome assembly GCF_023159225.1 of Perognathus longimembris pacificus. Taxonomy (NCBI): domain Eukaryota; kingdom Metazoa; phylum Chordata; class Mammalia; order Rodentia; family Heteromyidae; genus Perognathus; species Perognathus longimembris. The sequence continues at coordinate 9,539 of NW_025958895.1, read as the reverse complement.
TTATGAAACACAATTTTTGACATCACACACATTGTGAACTCACAATTGTTTCTATGTTCTATCCATTATGACCTCACACCCATGATTAGTTATAAAATCTGAGGATCTCACATCTATTATGTTTTCATGCCCATGTGGTATTATGCCCATTTTGACCACATTTCACACTCATGCTTCACTCCCATGGTGACCCTGCATTCACTGTGACTACATGGATATTAGCACCTCCCAGCCCTTAGGATATCATACACATCGTGTCCTAGTTCCCATTGTGGCTTCACATCAACTAATACCTAACACCCATTGTGACCTCACACTCATTGTGACTTCACACACATAAGAGAGCCACTCATTAGGATATCATAACCATACCCTCAATTGGACCTGACACCCACAGTAATATTACCTATTAAGATTCATGCCAATTGTGATAGTATACAAAATACCTATTAGGACCTAATACCCATTGGGACTACAAACCCATTGGAACCACATGCACATTAAAATCTCACACCCATTGGGACCCTTGCCCATTTGAAATTCAACACCCATTTTGACCTCATGTCCAGTGGGACCTCAAACACTTGATAGGACCTCATGCCTATTGACCAACACCCACCAGGGCCTCATGGCCATTATGACAGCATGTGTGACCTTACACCAACTTGTACACTGTCACACACATTGTCATTCCAAATCAGTTATGACCACAAGCCTCTTGGGATCACACACCCATGCAAGCTTATGCCAATTATGACTTAAGGTACCTACTTATTGTGACCTCAAACCCTGTACCACCTCACACTCATTAGGAATAATGGTCACTGTGAACTCAAAAATATTAAGACGTGACATCCATTGTTACTTCAAACTTCTCATTAGAAATATAAACATTTTTTACTTCATACCCATTAGGATCATGTGCTCATAAGGATCTAACACGCATTGTGACTTCATACCCAGGTGACTTCACAACCAGTAGCAGCAAAGGCTATTTGATCTCACTCACAGTGATCTCCTATCCATTAGGACTATAACCCCATTGACCTCAGGCCTATTAAGATCTTATTCTCATTGTGGATTTACAAACACCATTGGGACCTGACAGCCATTGTGACCTCACAACTATGGTGACAGCATATTCAGTGTAAACTTATTAGATCCTTACACCCCTGTGTGGGAAGAATCACACCAAGAAGAACTTTATACAACTTTTGACCTCATATTCAGTGTGATCTTATACTCATTAGACGTTCCAACTATGAGGATCTTACACACCCATTGAGATCTTGTGCCCATCATAACTTCATATCCACTGTGTCATCATGAAGATTTGGACCTCATACCCATTGTGACCTCACACACACTACATCCTCACACCCACTATAATCCCTCTGTGACTTCACATCATGTAATCTAAGATTTAAGCCCTCTGAATCCTCAGGTTCTATTAGGAACTCACCTGCATTATGTATTCACATCTATTATGACCTCATTCAGCTGTGGCCTCACATCTTTGTGACTCCGCATTCGCTATGATATTACAGCCAATATGACCACATACTCATTGTGACCTCACACCCATTATAATCTCACAAACATTATACCTCATATACATTGTGATTTCATAACATTATAATCTGTCATCCATTAGGGCTACCCACCATTTGACCTCAAGACATCTAGTACTTCACACCAGTGGTGAACTTACCCTACTAAAACTTAACCCTCATTTTTAACTCACACCCATTATTATTAAATTCCCAGTGTGAGCCCAACTCCATTACAACCTATGATCATTCTGATCTCATGCCCACTGTGATCTCTCCTCAATAAGGATTGTGATCAGTTGTGATCTCTCATTTATTGGGACCTCATCATTATTAATAACTCATGCCCATTAATAGTTTGACCATAAACATTTCTTTGGATCTGATATTCATTTTGATCTAGTACCTTCATTAGAAGGTCACACCTCGTGACCTCATGCCCATTTTGAACGTGAAACTTCCATTTGGTTCTCATGTCCAGTGACCTCCTACCCACCGTAAACTCACATTCCGCATTACGACCTCACATCCATGAAAATATTATGATATTTATGACATCATATACATTTTGACCTCACATACATTAGGCTCTCACACCAGTTGTGACCTAACACACATTGTGCCTTTAATCTCACTGTGCCCTCACATTCAATATTCATATTCATTGTACCCTCATATCCCATTTGAACCCTACACCCATTTCACTCCTGATCATTATGACCACACACCAATTGTGACCTCACACCCATTGTGACTTCAATCTCACTGTGAACTCATATTCCATATTTTTATAGTGATCTCTCACCTCTATTAGGACCTCATATCTACTGTAACATAATGCTCATTAGAATTTCATACTCACTGTTACCTCAGTGCTTTGAGACCTGACATCTACTATAACTTTATGCTCATTAGGACTCATACCATTGTGACCTCACAAACACTAGGATCTGATTTACATCGTGTCGTCACACCAATTATGGTTTACATCTATTAGGATTTCATGCCCATTGTGATCCCACATCTATTGTGAGTCCATTAAGTTCAAGCACATTGTAACCTTATACAATTTGTGAACTCACTGTCATTATGACTTCACACAAATTCAAACCTCACACCCTTTGTGAGCACACATCAATTGTGATTTCATATCTGTTATGACCTCATGCCCCTTGAGAACTAACACTTGGTAGTACCTTTGACAATATGGACCTCATAAATATTGTGACCTCACACATATTATGACCTAACAATCATTGTAGCCTAACACACATTAGTACCTAACACACGCTATTATACCTCAGGCCCATGTTGCCTCACACTGTTTAGGACATCATACCACTTGTAATCTCACACCCATTGTGATATCACACCCCCATTAGCATTATTTTCCTTACTATGTATAGGACCTCGAAAACAATGTGCCTTAATGGCAATGTGATGTCACACCTCATACACACCCTCAATTAATAACACAGGGCCATTTTGGACTAAAACAAATTAGGAACTCACACTGGTTGTGATCTCATATCCACAGTGACTTCATGCATATTACCCATTTGGACCTCATATATAGAATGACCTTTTGCATATTGGGAGCATGCACAGTACTTTGTGACCTCACCTCCAACCATGGTCTCATACCCTGTAACAATTTAGGACCTGAGACCGAATGACACAATACCCATTTGGGATCTTATGAACTTCTTGAGTTATATTCATTGTGGTCTCACACTCCCTAGTAGAAACTCATATTCATTGGCACCTCATACCCATTAACACCTCATAACTCATCAGCACCACATGCTAATCATGACCACATGTCCATTGTGAGCACCCACTCATTAGGATCTCTTGGTTGGTGTGAACCTCTATCCATTGTGAAATCACACTTTTTAAGACCTCAAACCTCATACGCCTTGTGAACTCACATCCACTACAACCTTAAGCCTATTATATTCTCAACCCCACTGCACTATCACATCAATTCAGACTACACACTGTAATCTCACACTAATTAGTACTCCACTCTGATTATGATGTCACATTCATTTGTGAACTCATGACCATTAACATTTCAAACCCATTATGACCTCCAAAAATACAGTCACCACAAACACTCTATTAAGAACTCATGCCCCCATTATGACTCTACACTCACTGACACTTCATGTCCATTAGGACCTCATGCCCACTATAACATCACACCTTTTAAAACTTATTAGGACCTCCTGTTATTGTACCTCTCATACAAATTAGGAGTTTATGCTCTTTGCAAACCCACATCAATTATGACAACACTCATTAGGTCTTCATACTCTTTGGACCCCACACCAATTTGAAATTCACACTTATTGTCTTCTTCTACCTTTTGTGACTTCACAAATGTCAGGACCTCTTCCTAGTCAAAGCTCACAACTATTTTCATGGCCATTATAACCTCTTGCCAAACATGTTCTGACACCACTAGGACCTTGCCCACCATGACATTCGCCACTCCCATTAAGGCCTCAAAATTCATTGGACTCTCACACTCATTGAACCTCACTCATAGTGACTTTATGACCATTATTGGTTCATACCTCTGTGACTCATGACAAATGTAACCTTGCCCATTGTGACTTCACACACCCCTTTAGAATTCACAGACCTTAGACCCCATAGTCATTGCACCATACAACATTAAGCCTTAGTTCCCATTGTTACCTCTCATTTATTGTGATACACCCCTCTAGGCTTATACTCCTATTAGAAGTTCATACTTATTTTGTACTCATGCTCATGTTGATCTAACACCTACTGTAATCTTTGTCTTAACATTTACTAGACCCTCATATGCATTATGACTTCATATCCATTAGGACTTTAGAAGCATAGTGATCTCATACCCCTAAAAACCATCGCTTTATACAACCTATTAGAAGCTCATGCCCATTGTGAACTCACACACAATGCTACCTCACAGCCATTAGGACCTCAGAAACTTGAGCACTGCACACACTGTGGCTCACAACCTTTGAGATCTCAAAATGTGTCCCTCACAGCCATTGAGACTACACACTCTCATTAGAACTTCACAATTACTATACCTAATGTTACCTCATCACGACTGGGAACAGTTTCTCATTGTGACATGTTCATTATAACCTAACAATTCCTATGATTTCATAGCTCTTTTATGTACTCACACCCATTTTGACCTCACACTCATTATAATTTCATGCGCATTTGGCTTCACATCAATTGTGATCTCATATCAGTTAGGACATTGGCCTACTGTGAACTCAACCTCACTATGTCCTCACATTCACTGTCCACTCACACCCATTAGACACGTATACATTGTCATATGACAATGTTTAGGACCTCAATGCATTGTGAACTCATATGCACTGTGACCTCACATATATCAGGACCTCCTAATGTGATAGGGAGGCTGAGTCTAAGTCACTTCTTGCAGCCATCCTAGTGCTTCTTACTATGTGGAGGGAATTCTCCCCTAAGTGATGAAAAGCCTAGAGGTGAGACAGGCAATTCATTGAATGCAGGTCCCCAGCACAAGGTGAGCTAGTAGGCCTCTGCTTCAGAGAAGTGCAGATGTCATAGCATTAGGAAAGCTTTGTATGTAGAAAATGCTCTGATTCTGCCTTAACTTCCTAAATGGCTTGAATCATCCACCTCTGTGTGGCCTGACTGGGAATAAGGCAGAGGACCCCGCTGAGGTAAGAGGACTTCCGATCACTTGGGAAAGGGAGCGGGAGAGAGTACGAAAAGTATCCTCGGGAGTAAAATTTTATGGGACAAGATAACAGCTGCATGCTATACATGCAGGCCCTCAAAGGGATACTTCGTGCCCAGGGAGTGAAAGTTGGCATTGAGGAAGCATGCCCCTGGTTCCAATAGTAAAGACCATTAACTTAGAAGTTTGGCAAAAAAATAAGAAAAAGGGGGCTGTGGATATGGCCTAGTGGCAAGAGTGCTTACCTCCTCTATATGAAGCCCTGGGTTCAATAGTTCAGCACCACATATAGAGAAAACGGATAGAAGTGGCACTGTGATTCAAGTGGTAGTGTGCTACCCTTGAGCAAAAAGAAGCGAGAGACAGTGCTCAGGCCCTGAGTCTAAGCCCCAGGAGTGACCAAAATAATAGGAAAAAGGAGTCAGGGACATTATAACACAAATGGCCCTGAAAAAACCCCAGTGGGAATGGTTACACTTTGGAATCCTGTCCGAGATTGTGTTGGGATCCTAGACATGAACAGATTAAATTCAATCAGCTCTCCTTGGCGCAGCCCGCTCACAGAGGGGAGGGACATGAGTCTAGGGAATTGCTAACACCACCGAGTTAATTTCTCCTGACCCAGCGCTCTACTTCCATCCACCACTGAAATCTACAAATTTGCTCTCACACCCAGAGTAATTGATCACCGCTCAGTCCGGGGCACAGCAACTGGAGTGATGACCTGATTGCTGCTTGTCTCCTACATTTCAGCTGACCAGAGTAATACTGAGGACACTTGGTATTTAACTCCTGAGCTCCGCTAACCACTTTCCATGGGAGGGGCACAATCTTCAATCTGCTCAAATTTGAGGCCAATCTTACAAATTTGTAATGTTTTACAGGACTTACCTGACTTCTATGAGCGCTCCGGCAGACGAAGTTCTCTCTGTCTCTCTCTCTTTTTCTGCTTCTCGCTTTCTAAATTCTGCCTGCCTTTGATTTAGGATGGGCTGGTACTAGCTTCCAAAGGCACCAATATTGGCTTAGCATCTGCTTTAAAAGACCCAAAGAAAGGTTTTCTATTCTTGTTATTGATGTTTGTTAAGCTTGGAGATTCAGTTAAATTCTGCTTGTTGCTGGCTAAATCCTAAGTTTTCTCTAGCATTGAGCACATGGTGAACAATAGAATTGGTTGGAGGTGGAAGCCCACCCATTCCCCAGGTGATGGGCATGCCAAATTCCTGAAGGCTGAGCAGGGACTTGGAGACTCCAGCTCCTGGTAACCCTGCCCCCCACCCTGAACTCTGTACCTGTGACCTTGCAATTCAAATGTGCCTTGCAAGTCAAATGCTGGAAAGTGAAGGTGTCTTGCTGTGAGCCCGCTGTCTGTGTTCTGTTTGTGTCCTGTCTCCCATATCTTGGACCTTCTCTGGTCATAACATATCACTTCAGCTCCCCATTGGAGCTAATCTGGTTTCTTAAAATGTGGCTTCTCCATTTCCTCGCCATATAATCTGGGAAAATTTTTGTTTGCTGAAAAGTTTTTTTGCTTTCTAACTGACCACGTGGTTCTAAAATATGGGCAAAATAATATCATTTTGCCAATGGAATTCCAGGAAAACTTACATGGCCAATGGTTTGTTAAAACACTAAATTACTAAATTAAATGGGAGAATTATACCCCTTCTGTCCTGTTAATATTTTTTCTCACGCTTTATTTGTACTAAATTTTTAAAATTTGGACTGTAATATCTTTTCTGTAGCACAGTGGTTCTGGAAAAAGAGAGAAAAAAGAGCTTTTGCCCAAGTTAAGTGGAAAGACCCTTTATCAGGTGCTTGGCACGGACCCGAACCAATGTTGACATGGGGTCGAGGATATGTCTGTGTTTTTTCACAGGATGAAAATAACGCCCGCTGCCTACCTGAGCATTGTGTGGGATTTTGGAAGCTTATCAGAATGGTACAAGCGCTGACTCACTGGGCTTACATGCCAGATTCACAGATTGTACACCCTGCGATTTGGGAAGGAGCTAAGGTGTTCATTCATGTCAAAAGATCAGCATACAGTACGGCTCCAGATCCTTTTGTTCAATACATTAAAATGGGAAACTTTGCAGCTTCTGGCATTGGAACCCCTTTATGTTTTACAACTGACTCCAACAGCTATATTCCAGGCTGCGCTACAATGCAATCCATATATCATCGACTTTGGATTCCTGATAACAATGAAGTGTATAATATATGAATGACTTCATTGCCTACTGGGTTCCCTGAACATGCTAATTCTACATCGTCCTTCATGATACCTCACTGCATCAATTTTTCTCAAATTGTAGAATCCATGGGAGAACCCACATAAAGTGTAGACATGAACATCCTCTTATAACCAATATTTCAGGAACTAATTCTCAACTGATGGACTGGTTGGGAGCCAATCTCCCAACAAGAACAACCCAGGTCTGTGGTGGATGAATGGACACCCTCAATGTCATGTCTGGATGTTAGTGGCTGCCCTAAATAACATCTCCTGGCCCACTTCTTCCTTTTAAAAAAATATTATCAGTTGTGTAGCACCTCCTTATGCCATTATGTATGGACCTTTTAATATTTCTATAGGAGCCATGTATTTCAAGGTTACTTGTACTAACTGTTCTTTTACAAATTGCTTGCATAGTGGTCTTACTGATTGTATAAGTGTTATTAAGCAGCCTCCATTTTTTATGCTTCCCGTGAACATATCTGATGCTTGGTATGAAGAAACAGGTATTCAAGTGTTAAAAAATTTGAAGATCTCATGCGCCCTCGATGATTTATAGGACTATTGATTGCAGGCATTGTCGCCTTCATTTCCTTGGCTGCCTCTGCTGCAGCAGCTACTGTGGCTTTAACACAAAGTATGCAGACAGCTCACTATGTTAATCAGCTTGCTCATAAAACTACGCAAGCCCTACACTTTCAAGGCAGGATTGATGATAAGGTAAAACAAAAATTAGAAGCATTGTATGAATTTGTGTTGTCTCTGGGAGAACAAATGCATGATTTACAAACTTTGCAATGGGTGAACTGCCATGCTGAGTTTGACTTTGTTTGTGTAACCCTACATAAATAAAATGGGTCAAGCTATCCTTGGGAACAAGTTGTAGCAAATCTTAATGGTATTTGGCACCATAATAATTTGTCTTTAGATCTTTTTCAACTCCACAGGCAAATAGCCGGACAAGAACAAGCTCTACCACTGGACACTGAAGTGGCAAAGAATGCAAACGAATGGTTTGAACAATTTCAACACTATGTCCCTTCTTTGACTAATGTTAAGTGGCTACTAATGACATCGCTCAACCCGGGGATAATTTTACTGGTGGTTTTCCTATGCCTTCCTTGCATTGTACGTATATTGCAAAACTCTTTTATGAGTTTAGCCAGAAAGTTCCATAAGATCAAGCTCCAAGTAAATGAATTTCCCCCAAGAGGAACTAAAGCCAGAGACGGGTAAGAGGGGGTGCCGGTCTGACTAACCTATGACTGGGCCTTCAGCTTTGTTCTGAAGAAGATCCAGGTGAAGGGTAAGGCAGACAAGGCGTCCCACCCAACCTAAGACAGGCGGTTTGCTTCTTTAAACACAGACGTGGCGGGGGGCGGTGTAGGAAGGGGACAGCAAAGTTCATTCTGTCATCTGGCTATGTTGTTATCTCAAGGAACATGCAAGGACATGGCTTACTTGAAAAACAGTGAAAGAGCACTAATCAGAGATAATTTACTATATCCACAAGTGTCTGTTTTATGTTAACCAATTTTATCTTGTCTTTCCTGCCACCTGGTATTGATGATTTCAAAGCCTTTTTGTTTTCTTTTTTTTTTTTTTTTGGCCAGTCCTGGGCCTTGGACTCAGGGCCTGAGCACCATCCCTGGCTTCTTCCCGCTCAAGGCTAGCACTCTGCTACCTGAGCCACAGCGCCCCTTCTGGCCGTTTTCCATGTATGTGGTGCTGGGGAATCGAACCGAGAGCTTCTTCATGTGTAGGAGGCAAGCACTCTTGCCACTAGGCCATATTCCCAGCCCCCTTTTTGTTTTCTTGAACTTTAGTAACCTTATGCCATTCCCTGGTTCCCAAACTGCATATAAGCTGGAAGTTAAGAATAAATGGGATTGCAGTCTTTAGTTACAGTCTTGAGCTGCAGACCTCCCGACCCCCATCAATTGTTGTTTGTCTTTTGTATCTTGTCTTGTATTTTTCTTCTTCTTTAGTCCTTGCCCCCTCAATTATGATT
>NW_025958894.1:0-54463 GCF_023159225.1 Perognathus longimembris pacificus | reverse complement strand
GTTCCATTCCATTCCATTCCATTCCATTCTATTCTAGAATATTCTATACTATTCTATTCTATTCTATTCTATTCTCGAATTTTCTCCAACAATCCATTCTATTCTAGAATATTCTACTCCATTCGTTCCATTCTATTCTATTCTCCTCTACAATATCCTACACCATTATATAACATTCTATTATAGAATATTGTTCTCCATTCCTATCTAATCTATTCTGGAATATTCTACTCCATTCCTTTCTATTCTACTCTGGAATATTCTACTCCATTCTATTGTATTCTATAATATTCTACTCCATTCAAGTCTAATCCATTCTATTCTAGAATATTCTCAAATATTCTATTCCATTCTATACCATTCTATTCTAGAATATTCTACTCCATTCTATTCTATTCCATTCTTTTCTCGAATATCGTACTCCATTCTATTCCATTCCATTCTAGAATATTCTACTCCATTCCTATTCTATTCTAGAATATTCTACTCCATTCTATTCTATTCTAGAATATTCTACTCCATTCCATTCCATTCCATTCTATTCTAGAATATTCTACTCCATTCTATTCAATTCTATTCAACTCTAATCCATTCTATGCTAGAATATTCTACTCCATTCCATTCTATTCTATTCTATTCTACTCAATTCTACTCCATTCTATTCTATTCTAGAATATTCTACTCCTCCTATTCTATTCTAGAATGTTCTACTCCATTCCATTCCAGTCCATTCTATTGTATTCTAGAATTTTCTACTCCATTCCAAACCATCTATTCTAGAATAATCTATTCCATTCCATTCCATTCTATTCTATTCTTCCCCTATCCATTCTATTCTAGAATATTCTACTCAATTCGATTCCATTCTATTCTAGAATATTCTACTCCATTCTCTTCCAGTCTAATCAAGAATATTCTAGTCCTTTCATTCTATACTTTTCTGGAATATTCTACTCCATTCCATTCTATTCTACTCTGGAATATTCTACTCCTTTCTATTCTATTCTAGAATATTGTACTACATTCTATTCTAATCCATTCTATTCTAGAATATTCTGGAATATTCTATTCCATTCTATTCCATACTATTCTAGAGTATTCTACTCCATTTTATTCTATTCCATTCTATTCTAGCATATCCTACTCCATTCTATTCCATTCAATTCTAGAATATTATACTCCATTCTATTCTATTCTATTCTTTTCTAGAATATTCTATTCCATTCCATTCCATTCCATTCTATTCTAGAATATTCTACCCTATTGTATTCTATTCTATTCTATTCTAGAATATTCTACTCCAATAGATTCTATTCTAGAATATTCTACTCCATTCCATTCAATTCTATTTATTCTAGCATATTCTACTCCATTCTATTCGATTCTATTCTATTCTAGAATATTCTACTCCTTTCTATTTTATTCTAGACTATTCTACTCCCTTCTATTCTATTCTGTTCCATTCTATTGTATTCTATTCTATTCTAGAATATTCTACTCCATTCTATACTATTCTAGAATATTCTACTGCTATTCTATTCTATTCCATTCTATTCTAGAATATTCTACGCCATTCTAATCTATACTAGATTATTCTACTCAATTCCATTCCATTCTATTCTATTCTTGAATATTCTACTCCAATCTATTCTATTCTAGAATATTCTACTCAATTCCATTCCATTCTTTTCTATTCTATTGTACAATAATCTACTCCACTCTATACTATTCTATTCTATTCTATTCTATTCTATAATATTCTACTCCATTCTATTCTATTCTAGACTATTCTACTCCATTCTATTCTATTCTATTCCATACAATTCTATTCTATTCTAGTCTAGAATGTTCTACTCATATTATAGTCTATTTCATTCTAGAACATTCTACTCCATTTTCTTCTAATCCATTCTAGAATATTCTACTCCATTCTTCTCCATTCTATTTTATTCTAGAATATTCTACTCCTATTCTATTATTCTACTCCATTCTATTGTATTCTATTCTGGAATATTCTACTCCATTCCATTCTATTCTGGAATATTCTACTGCAATCTATTCTATTCTAGAATATTCTACTCGATTTTGTTCTATTCTATTCCATTCTATTCCAGAATATCTTACTCCATTCAATTCCATTCTGTTCTAGAATATTCTACTCCATTCTATTCTATACTATTCTATTCTAGAATATTCTACTCCATTCTATTCTATTCTAGAATATTCTACTCCATTCTATTCTATTCTAGAATATTCTACTCCATTCTATTTTATTATATTCCATTCTATTCTAGAATATACTATTCCATTCCATTATAGAATATTACACTCCATTCTATTCTAGAATATTCTACTCCTTTCTTCTCCATTCCATTTTATTCTAGAATATTCTACTCCTATTCTATTCCATTCTATTCTAGAATATTCTACTCCAATCTATTCTATTCTAATCTTTTCTAGAATATTCTACTCCATTATATTCTATTCTAGAATATTCTACTCCATTCTATTCTATTCTCTTCCATTCTATTCTAGAATATTCTGAAATACTCTAATCCATTCTATTTTATTGTATTCTAGAATATTCTACTCCATTCTTTCCTACTCTTGCCATTCTATTCTAGAATATTCCGGAATATTCTCCTCCATTCTGTACTATTCTATTCTAGAATATTCTACTCCATTCCCATTCTATTTTATTTTGGAATATTCTACTCCAGTCCATTCTATTCTATTCTGGAATACTCTACTCAATTCTATTCTATTCTATTCTATTCTATTCTATTCTATTCTATTCTAGAATATTCTCCTCCATGCAATTCTATTCTGGAATATTCTACTCTATAATAATCTATTCTATTCCATTCTACTCTAGAATACTCTACTCCATTGTATTCTATTCTATTCTATTATAGAATATCCTACTCCATTCCATTCTATTCTATTCTAGAATATACTACTACCTCAATTTTATTCTATTGTATTCTAGAATATTCTACTCCATTCCATTCTATTCTATTCTATTCTAAAATATTCTATCCCATTCTCTTGTATTCTATTCAATTCTCGAATACTCTACTCCAATATATTCTTTTCTAGAATATTACATTCCATTCCATTGCATTCAATTCTATCTAGAATATTCTACTCCATTCTATTGTATTCTATTCAAGAATATGCTACTCCATTCTATTCTATTCTATTCTAGAATATTCTACTCCATTCCCTTCTATTCTATTCTAGAATATTCTACTCCATTCTATTGTATTCTGTTCTAGAATATCCTACTCCAATCCATTCTATTCTATTCTCTTCCAGAATATTCTACTCCATTCCCTTCCATTCTATTCTATTCTATTCTGGAATTTTCTACTCCATTTTATTCTATTCTATTCAATTTTCGAATATTCTACTCCAATCTATTCTATTCTATTCTAGAATATTCTACTCCATTTTATTCTATTCAAGATTATTCTACTTCAATCTATTCTATTCTAGAATATTCTACTCCATTCCATTCCATTCTAATCTATTCTATTCTAGAATATTCTGCTCCATTCAATTCTATTCTAGAATATTCTACTCCTATTCTGTTCTATTCCATTCTATTCTAGAATAATCTACTCCATTCTATTCTATTCTAGAATATTCTACTCCATTCTATTCTATTGTAGAATATTCTCATCCATTCTATTCTATTCTATTCCATTCTATTCTAGAATTTTCTGGAATATTCTACTGCATTCTATTCTATTCTATTCTAGAATATTCTACTCCATTCAATTCTATTCCATTCTAGAATATTCTCCTTCATTCTATTCTATTCTGGAATATTCTACTCCACTCTATTCTATTCTATTGCATTCTATTCTAGAATATTCTGGAATATTCTACTCCATTCTATTCCATTCTATTCCATTCTATTCTAGAATATTCTACTCTGTTCTATTCTATTATATTCTATACGATTGGATTCTATTCGATTCTATTTGATTCGATTTGATTCCATTTTATTCTAGAATATTCTAATCCATTCTACTCTATTCGATTCGATTCCAGAATATTCTACTCCATTCCATTCTATTCTATTCTATTCTACTTGATTCTCTTCTATTCTAGAATATCCTACTCCATTCCATTCCATTCTATACTAGAATATTCTACACCTATTCTATTCTATTCTAGAATATTCTACTCCAATCTATTCTATTTTATTCCATTCTATTCTAGAATATTCTTGAATATTCTACTCCATTCTATTCCTTTCTATTCTATATTAATGTACTCCATTCTGTTATATTCTATTCGCTTGGATTTTATTCTATTCGATTCGATTTGATTCCATTTTATTCTAGAATATTCTACTCCATTCTACTGTATTCGGTTCAATTCCAGAGTATTCTACTCCATTCAATTCTATTGTATTTTTTCTATTTGATTCTCTTCTATTCTATAATATCCAACTCCATTGCATTCCATTCCATTGTAGAATATTCTACTCCTATTCTATTCTATTCAATTCTAGTATAGAATAATCTACTCCATTCCATTCTATTCTAGAATATTCTACTCCATTCTATTCTATTCTAGAATATTCTACTCCAATCTATTCTATTCTCAAATATTCTATTCCATTCTTTTCCATTCTATTCTATTCTATTGTATTCTAGATTATTCTACTCCATTCTATTCTATTCCATGCTATTCTAGAATATTCTACTACTATTCTAGTCTATTCCATTGTATTGTAGAATATTCTACTCCGTGCTATTCTATTCTAGAATATTCTATTCTAATCTATTCTATTCTAGAATATTCTTCTCCATTCTATTATATTCTATTCCAGTCTATTCCAGAATATTCTGGAATATTCTACTGCATTCTATTCCATTGTATTCTAGAATATTCTACTCCATTCTACTCTATTCTAGAATATTCTACTCCATTCTATTCCATTCTATTCTAGATTATTCTACTCCATTCTATTCTATTCCACTCTATTCTAGAATAACCTACTCCATTCTATTCCATTCCATTCTAGATTATTCTACTCCACTCTATTCTTTTCTATTCTATTGTAGAATATTCTACTCTAATCCACTATATTCTAGAATGTTCTACTCCATTCTATTCCATTCTATTCTATTCTAATATAGAATATTCTACTCCATTCTATTCTATTCTTTTCTATTTTATTGTATTCTATACTATTCTACTCCAATCTATTATATTCCATTGTATTCTAGAGTATACTACTCTATTCTATTCTATTCTAGAATATTCTACTCCATTCTATTCCATTCTAGAATATTCTACCCCATTCTATTCTATGCTAGAATATTCTACTCCATTCCACTCCATTCCCATCTATTCTATTCTAGAATATTCTACTCCTATTCAATTATATTCTAGAATATTCTACTCCATTCTATTCTAGATTATTCGACTCCATTCTATTCTATTCCATTCTATTCTAGAATATTCTACTCCATTCTATTCCATTCCAATCTAGAACATTCTACTCCATTCTATTCTATTCTACTCTATTGTAGTATATTGTACCCCATTCTACTCCATTCCATCCTATTCTAGAATATTCTATTCCATTCTATTCTATTCTAGAATATTCTACTACATTCCATTCTATTCTATTCTCTTCTATTCTAGAATATTCTATTGCATTCTATTCTATTCTAGAATATTCTCCTATTCTATTCTATTCCATTCTAATCTAGAATACTCTACTCCATTCTATTCTATTCTATTGTAAAATATTTTACTCCTTTCTATTCTATTCTAGAATATTCTAGTTTTCTCATCTATTCTATTCTATTCGATTGGATTCGATTCGATTTGATTTCATTTTATTCTAGAATATTGTAATCCATTCTACTCTACTAGATTCGATTCAAGAATATTCTACTCCATTCCATTCTATCTATTCTATTCTATTTGATTCTCTTCTATTCTACTATTCTACTATTCTACTCCATTCAATTTGATTCTATTCTATATTATTCTACTCCATTCTATTCTATTCTATTCTATTCTAGAATATCCTACTCCATTCTATTCAATTCCATTCTAGAGTTTTCTATTCATTCTATTCGATTCTAATCTATTCTCTTCTAGAATATTCTACTGTATTCTACTCCATTCTATACTGTTCCGGAATATTCTACTCCATTCTATTCTATTGTAGAATATTTTACTCCATTCCATTCCATTCCTTTCTATTCTATTCTAGAATATTCTACTCTAATCCACTCTATTCTAGAATTTTCTACTCCATTCGATTCCATTGTATTCTATTTTATTGTAGAATATTCTACACCCCTTCTATTCTATTCTAGAATATTCTACTCCACTCTATTCTATTCTAGACTATTCTATTTTATTCTATTGTAGAATATTCTACTCCAATCTATTCTATTCTATTCTAGAATATTCTACTCCATTCTATTCTATTCTATTTTATTCTATTCTAGAATATTCTACTCCAATCTATTCTATTCCATTCTATTCTAGAATTTTCTACTCTATTCTATTCTATTGTATTCTATTCTAGAATATTCTACTCCATTCTACTCCTTCTATTCTATTCTACAATATTCTACTCCATTCCATTCCATTCTATTCTAGAATATTCTACTCCTACTCAATTCTATTCTATTCTATTCTATAATACTCTACTCCATTCCATTCTATTCTTTTCTAGAATATTCTACTCCATTCTATTCCATTCCATTCTTTTCTATAATATCCTACTCCATTCTATTCAATTCCATTCTACAATATTCCACTCCATTCTATTCTATTCTAGAATATTCTACTCAATTCTACTCCATTCTACTCTATTCTAGAATATTCTACGCCTTTTATTCTATTCTAGTATAGTCTACTCCATTCCATTCCATTCCATATTATATTCTATCATTTTCTACTCCCTTCCATTCCATTCCATTGCATTCTATTCTAGATTATTCTATTTCATTCTATTCTCTTCTATTCTATTCTAGAATATTCTATTCCATTATATTCCAATCTATTCTAGAATATTCTACTCCATTCTGTTCTATTCTCTTCTATTCTAGAATAATCTACTCCATTCTAATCCATTCTATTCCATTCTATAATATTCTACTCCATTCTATTCTATTCTAGAATATTCTACTCTATTATATTCCATTCCATTCTAGAATATTCCACTCCATTCTATTCTATTCTATTCTATTCTATAATATTCTACTCAATTCTACTCCATTCCATTCTATTCTATTAGATTATCTTCTATTCTAGTATATCCTACACCATTATATTCCATTCTATTCTAGAATATTCTACTCCATTGTGTTCAATCTATTGTATTCTAGAATATTCGACTCCATGCTATACTATTCTAGAATATTCTACTCCATTCTATTCTATTCTATTGTATTCTAGAATATTCTACTCCATTCTCTTCTATTCTAGAATATTCTACTCCATTAAATTCTATTCTAGACAATTCTATTATATTCTATTCTAAAATGTTCTATTCCAATTTATTCTATTCTATTCTAGAATATTCTACTCCAGTCAATTCTATTCTTGAATATTATTCTCCGATCCATCCATTCTCTTCTATTGTATTCTAGAATATTCTATTCTAATCTATTCTATTCTAGAATAATCTATTCTATTCTATTCTATTCTAGAATATTCTACTCCATTCTATTCTATTCTAGAATTTTCTCCTCCTATTCTATTCGATTCCATTCTATTCTAGAATATTCTACTCCATTCTACTCTATTCCATTCTAGAATATTCTACTCCATTCTACTCTATTCTAGAATATTCTACTCCATTCTATTCCATTCTATTCTAGAATATCCTACTCCATTCTATTCTATTCCATTCTAGAATATTATACTCCATTCTATTCTATTCTATTCTGTTCTATTCTAGAATATTCTACTCCATTCCATTCCAATCTATTCTAGAATATTCTACTCCATTCCATTCTATTCTATTCTATTCTATTTGATTCTCTTCTATTCTAGAATATTCTACTCCATTCCATTCCATTCTATACTAGAATATTCTACACCTCTTCTATTCTATTGTATTCTATTCTATTCTAGAATATTCTACTACAATCTATTCTATTTTATTCCTTTCTATTCTAGAATATTCTGGAATATTCTACTCCATTCTATTCCTTTCTATTCTATATTATTGTACTCCATTCTGTTATATTCTATTCGATTGGATTCGATTCTATTCTATTCGATTCGATTTGATTCCATTTTATTCTAGAATATTCTACTCCATTCTACTGTATTCGGTTCAATTCCAGAGTATTCTACTCCATTCAATTCTATTGTATTTTTTCTATTTGATTCTCTTCTATTCTATAATATCCAACTCCATTGCATTCCATTCCATTCTAGAATATTCTACTCCTACTCTATTCTATTCAATTCTAGTATAGAATAATCTACTCCATTCTATTCTATTCTAGAATATTCTACTCCATTCTATTCTATTCTAGAATATTCTACTCCAATCTATTCTATTCTATTCTATTCTAGAATATTCTACTCCATTCTATTCTATTCTATTATAGAAAATTCTACTGCATTACATTACATTCTATTCTATTCTATTCTAGAATATTCTACTGCATTTGATTCTATTCTAGAATATTCTACTCAAATCTATTCTATTCTATTCTAGAATACTCTACACCATTCTATTCTATTCTATTATTCTCCATGCTATTCTATTCTATTCTAGAATATTCTACTCCATTCTATTCTATTCGAGAATATTCTACTCCATTCTATTCTAATCTAGAATATTCTACTCCATTCTATTCTATCCTATAATATTCTACGCCATTCTATTCTATTCTATACTTGAATATTCTACTCAATTCCATTCCATTCTATTCTATTCTAGAATATTCTACTCCATTCCATTCCACTCTTTTCTATTCTACTCTATTCTAGAATATTCAACTCTGTTCTATTCTATTCTAGAATTTTCTGCGTCATTCTATTCTATTCCTGAATATTCTACTCCATTCCATTCTATTCTAGAATATTCTACTCCTATTCTATTCTATTCTAGAATATTCTACTCCATTCTATTCTATTCTAGAATATTCTACTCCATTCTATTCTATTCCAGAATATTCTACGCTAGTCTATTCTATTCTATACTTGAATATTCTACTCAATTCCATTCCATTCTATTCTATTCTAGAATATTCTACTCCATTCCATTCCACTCTTTTCTATTCTACTCTATTCTAGAATTTTCAACTCCGTTCTATTCTATTCTAGAATTTTCTACGTCATTCTCTTCTATTCCTGAATATTCTACTCCATTCCATTCTATTCTAGAATATCTACTCCTATTCTATTCTATTCTAGTATATTCTACTCCATTCCATTCCATTCCATTCATTCCATTCCATTCAATTCTATTCTAGAATATTCTACTATTCTATTCTATTCTATAATATTCTACTCCATTTTATTCTAGTCTATTCTAGAATATTCTTCTCCTATTTTTTCTATACCATTCTATACTAGAATATTCTACTCCAATCTATTCTATTCTCAAATATTCTATTCCATTCTATTCTATTCTATTGTATTCTAGATTATTCTACTCCATTCTATTCTATTCCATTCTATTCTAGAATATTCTACTACTATTCTTGTCTATTCCATTGTATTCTAGAATATTCTACTCCGTGCTATTCTATTCTATTCTAGAATATTCTATTCTAATCTATTCTATTCTAGAATATTCTACTCCATTCTATTATATTCTATTCCATTCTATTCTAGAATATTCTGGAATATTCTACTCCCTTCCATTCCATTGTATTCTAGAATATTCTACTCCTCTTCTATTCTATTTTATTCTATTCTAGAATATTCTAATACAATCTCTTCTATTCTATTCTATAATATTCTCCTCCATTCTATTCTATTCTAGACTGTTCTATTTTATTCTATTGTAGAATATTCTACTCCAGTCTATTCCATTCTATTCTAGAATATTCTACTCCATTCTATTCTATTCTATGCTATTCTATTCTCGAAATTTCTACACCAATCAATTCTATTCAAGATTATTCTTTTCCGTTCCATCCATTCTATTCTATTCTAGTCTTCAATCTTCTACTCCTATTCTATTCTATTCCATTCTATTCTAGAATATTCCACTCCTTTCCTCTCCATTTCATTCCATTCTATTCAAAATATTCTACTCTTACGCAATTCTATTCTATTCTATTCTATAATATTCTTCTCCAATCCATTCCATTCTTTTCTATTTTATTCTAGAATATTCTACTCCTGCTCTATTCTATTCCATTCTGTTCTAGAATATTCTACTCCATTCTATTCTATTCTATGCTATTCTATTCTCGAATTTTCTACTCCAGTCAATTCTATTCAAGAGTATTCTTTTCCGTTACATCCATTCTATTCTATTCTTCAATCTTCCACTCCTATTCTATTCTATTCCATTCTATTCTAGAATATTCTGGAATATTCTACTCTATTCCATTCCATTTTATTCTAGAATATTCTACTCCTCTACTATTCTATTTTATTCTATTCTAGAGTATTCTAATCCAATCTATTCTATTCTATTCTATTCTATAATATTCTACTCCATTCTATTCTATTCTAGACTGTTCTATTTTATTCTATTGTAGAATATTCTACTCCAATCTATTCTATTCTATTCTAGAATATTCTACTCCATTCTGTTCTATTCTATGCTATTCTATTCTCGAATTTTCTACTCCAATCAATTCTATTCAAGAGTATTCTTTTCTGTTCCATCCATTCTATCTATTCTATTCTTCAATCTTCTACTCCTATTCTATTCTATTCCTTTCTATTGTAGAATATTCCAGTCCTTTCCACTCCAATCCATTCCATTCTATTCTAGAATATTCTCCTCCTACCCAATTCTATTCTATTCTATTCTATTCTATAATATTCTACTCCATTCTATTCTAATCTATTTTGGAATATTCTACTCCATACCATTCTATTCTGTTCTGGAATAATCTACTCCATTCTATTCTTTTCTACAATATTCTACTCCATTCTGCTCTATTCTATTCCATTCTATTCTAGAATATTCTGTAATATCCTACTCCATTCTATTTCATTCCATTCTGGAATATTATGCTCCATTCTATTCTATTCTATTCTAAAATATTATACTCCATTCTACTCCATTCTATTATATTCTAGAATATTCCTCTCCATTGTATTCTGTTGTATTCTATTCTAGAATATTCTACTCCTATCCATTCCATTCTAGAATATTCTACTCCATCCGATTGCATTCTATTCTATTCTATTCTAGAATATTCTACTCTATTCTATTCTATTCTATTCTAGAATATTCTACTCCATACTATTCTATTGTAGAATAATCTATTCCATTCTATTGTATTCTATAATATTCTTCTCCAATCCATTCCATTTTTTTCTATTTTATTCTAGAATATTCTACTCCTGCTCTATTCTATTCCATTCTGTTCTAGAATATTCTACTCCATTCTATTCCATTCCATTCTATTCTAGAATATTCTGGCATATTCTACTCCATTCTATTCTATTCAATTCTTTTCGATTGGATTCTATTCTATTCTTTTCTATTCGATTTGATTACATTTTATTCTAGAATATTCTACTTCTTTCTACTCTATTCGATTCGATTCCAGAATATTCTACTCATTACATTCTATTCTCTTCTATTCTATTTGATTCTCTTCTATTCTTGAATATCCTACTCCATTCCATTCCATTCTCTTCTAGAATATTTTACTCCTATTCTATTCCATTCTAGAATATTCTACTCCATTCTGTTCTATTATATTCTAGAATAGTCTACTCCATTCTATTCCATTCCATTTTATTCTAGAATATCCTACTCCATTCTATTCCATTCCATTCTAGAATATTCTACGCCATTCTATTCTATTCCATTATCTTCTAGAATATTCTACTCAATTCTACTCCATTCTATTCTATTCTAGAACAGTCTACTCCTTCTATTCTATTCTAGATTATTCTACTCCATTCATTCCAGTCCATTCTATTTTATTCTAGAATTTTCTACTCCGTTCCATTCTATTCCATTCCATTCCATTCTATTCTAGAATATTCTATACTATTCTTTTCTATTCTATTCTATTCTCGAATATTCTCCAAAAATCCATTCTATTCTAGAATATTCTACTCCATTCGATTCCATTCTATTCTATTCTCCTCTACAATATTTTACACCATTCTATGCCATTCTATTCCAGAATATTCTTCTCCATTCCTATCTATTCTATTCTGGAATATTCTACTCCATTCCATTCTATTCTACTCTGGATTATTCTACTCCATTCTATTGTATTCTAGAATATTCTACTCCATTCAATTCTAATCCATTCTATTCTAGAATATTCTCAAATATTCTATTCCATTCTATACCATTCTATTCTAGAATATTCTACTCCATTCTATTCTATTCCATTCTTTTCTCGAATATCGTACTCCATTCTATTCCATTCCATTTTAGAATATTCTACTCCTTTCCTATTCTATTCTATTCTATTCTAGAATATTCTACTCCATTTATTCTATTCTAGAATATTCTACTCCATTCTATTCAATTCCATTCAACTCTAATCCATTCTATGCTAGAATATTCTACTCCATTCCATTCCATTCTATTCTATTCTATTCTATTCTACTCAATTCTACTCCATTCTATTCTATTCTAGAATATTCTACTCCTTCTATTCTATTCTAGAATCTTCTACTCCATTCCATTCCAGTCCATTCTATTGTATTCTAGCATTTTCTACTCCAATCCATTCCATTCTATTCTAGAATAATCTATTCCATTCCATTCTATTCTATTCTATTCTATTCTATTCTACTCCAATCCATTCTATTCTAGAATATTCTACTCCATTCGATTCCATTCTATTCTATTCTATTCTAGAATATTCTACTCCATTTTATTCCATTCTAATCTAAAATATTCTACTCCTTTTATCCTATACTTTTCTGGAATATTCTACTCCATTTCATTCTATTCTACTCTGGAATATTCTGCTCACACACACTTTACACTCGTATATTGATCGTTGACACACGTATAATTTATCATCTTATTAATTACATTTTCTACTTGCTTCTAGAATTTATATGATTTATGGGCCGATGTGTCATTTATTGTTCTCTAATGCATGTTATTCGCTGCCTTCCACGCAATTATTCCTTATGAAATTGAAAGTTCTCATTTATGCACATATCATTAATGGTTGTGTCATTGATGTTATTCCCGTGTTTGTGTGTAATGCATACTGCCCACGTGGCAAGGGTGAGCATGTCAGCTGAATGCGATGTTCATTTTCCATTCTTTTCCCAATTCGTGAGCTCTACAGCTAGGGGGAGGGTGGGCGCGCGGGCATGGCAATACCATTGTAACTTTCCTCTGTGCACTCACATTCGCCTTTGTACACAGCAAGTTCTCGCGTGGCCACCATCACGTGCTTCCGACATTCACCCGTGATCCTGAAAATCAACCACAGGAAGAGGAACCGCGGGATGTAACTCTCTCACTCCAATCAATGTTATTATTATCATTATTATTATTATTATCATCATCATCATCATTATAACCATGATTGCTATCATTATTACTACTATTGTGTTTATTATTGTTGTAATTGTTGTGACCGCCATAATCATTATCATTACTGTTATTATCCTCATCATTAATATTTTTACAAAGTTTTGAACACGGGACTCATTATTTTCTGAATGAAATATCAATATCAATACATATACACAAATGTCTGTACACGTGTGCATATATGTGCACCTAATTCACCCACCCACCCATTC
The DNA here is from genome assembly GCF_023159225.1 of Perognathus longimembris pacificus. Lineage (NCBI taxonomy): Eukaryota > Metazoa > Chordata > Mammalia > Rodentia > Heteromyidae > Perognathus > Perognathus longimembris. Next base: position 40,531 of record NW_025958894.1, on the reverse strand, counting down.
ACGCATCTATCCCTTTACCCATCCGTCCATCCATTCATCCATCCATCCACCCAATACCCATCGATACCACCCACCCATCTATCCATCCACAAATTCATCCATCCAACAACCCTCCCATTCCCCCATTCCCTCACCAACCCACCCATCCATCCACCCATCAATCCACCCCTACTAGAAGGGAAGAAGCAAACGCTTGAAGGAAGGAGGGAAGGGAGAATGGAAGGAAGGAAGGAAGAAAGGAAGGAAGGAAGGAAAGAAGGAAGGAAGGAAGGAAAGAAGGAAGGGTGGGAGGCCAGGAAAAAAATAGTAGGGAAGAAAGGAAAGATAGGAGGAAGAAAGAATGGAAGGAGTTAGATAAAAGGGAAGGAAGAAATAAGGAAGGGAAGAAAGTGTGGAAGGAAGGGAGGGAGGGAAGGAAGGAAGAAAAGATGGAAGAAAAGAAGGCGAGAAAGAAGGGAAGGTGGGAAGGAAGAAGGTAAGGAAGGGAGGAGGGAAGGGGCGAAAGGGAGGAAGAGAGGAAAGAAAGGGGGAAGAAGGATGGTGAAGTTGGAGGGAAGGAAGGAAGAAAGTAGGGAAGGAAGATAAGGAGGGAAGATAGGGAGGAGGGAAAGAAGGGAGGAGGGAAGAAATGATGGAGGGAAGGAGGGAAGGAATCAGAGAAGAAACAAAAGGAAGGAGGGAAGGAAGGAGGGCAAGACGATAGGAAGGAAGGAGGGAAGAAAGTAAGAAACAACGGAAGGAGGGAAAGCAGGAATAAAGAAAGGAGGAAGGAAGAGTAGAAGGAGTAAGCAAAAGGGAAGGGAGGAGGAAGATAAGGAAGGGCGTGGGGAAGAAAGAGGAAGGGAAGGAGGCAGGAGGGAAGTGATGAAGGAACAAAGGAAGGATGGAAGGGTGGAAGGAAGGACAGAATGAGGGGAAGAAAGAAAGAAGGTGAGAGGAAAGGAGGGAAAGAAGGAGGGAGCAAATGTGGGAATGAATTAGGTAGGGAAGGAGGAAAGGAACAGAGAAAGCAGGAGGAAAGGAAGAATGGAAGGAAGGAAGAAAGGAAAAAATGCAGGAAGGAAGGGAAGAAAGTGGGAAAGAAGGTTGGAAGGAGTTAGACAAGGAAGACGGGAAGAAAGAAGGGAAAGAATGAATGAGCAAGTTGGGAAGGAAGCAGGGAAGGAACAGGGAAGGAAGGTGGGAAGGTAGGAAGGAAGAAAGAAGCTAAGGAAGATAGGAGGTAAGAAACGAAGGATGGAAGAAAGAAGTAAGGATGGAAGGAAGGAGGGCAGGAAGGAGGGAAGGAAGAATTGGGAAAGGAATAAAGGAGGGAAGGGTGGAAGGAGGAAGAAACTGAGGAAGTAAGGAGGGAATCAACAAGGGAATGAAGGAATGAAGGAATGAAGGAACTAAGGGAAAAGGAGAAAATGAAGGAAGGAGGGAAACAAGGAAGAGGGAAGGAGGGAAGAAAAGAGGGAAGAAGGGAAAGAAGAGGGAAGGAAGAAAGGATTGAAGGAAGTAATAAGGAAAGGGAAGGAGGGAAGGAAGGATGGAAAGTGGGAAGGAAGGAAACAAGGAAGGAAGCAAGGAAGGGTGGAGGGAAGAATTAATGGAGGAAAAAGGGAAGGAGGGGAGGAAGGAAGGAAGAAGGGAAGGAAGTTTTGAGGGAAAGAGTTTAAAGAAGGAGGGATGAAAGGAAGGAAGGGGGAAAGGGAGGAGGAAAGAGTGCACTCGAGGTCTAGGCCTGGCTTCTTGGTCCTCAGGGCTTAGAGGACTCGAATCCACAGCTCCTTGCATCCAGGGCCCAGGCCCCATGGTTGAGAATGGAAACCCATGGACCTTCATGCACTGCATTGGATTCAACCAGGGGTTTGAATCCCTGAACATCACTTTTTATGGCTAACATGTCTCCACCCATCACCCCAGCTGTTGCTCAATGCCAATGTGGAGAGAGAGAAGGAGAGAGAGAGGTGGAAGCATGAGCAACAAGATGGGCCCACTGAGGCCAACACAGCAATTTGCACACCCCACTGAGACTAATCCAGGCCATGTGCGCCCCACTGAGGCCATTGCGGTCTTTGCCAGTGACACAAATGCAGGCCTTACACACTCCAATGAGAGTAATAGAAACCTTTGCATGCCCCACTGAGGCCAATACAGCTATTTACATGCACCACTGAATCCAACAGGGCCTCAGGCGCTTCACTTAGTCCAATATATGCCTTGCACACAACCTCTGAAGCCAGCAACCACCTTGTGAAATCCACTGACACCAGCACACGCCTTGCACACCTCACTGAATCCAATACAGTCCTGGCATCGTCCAAATGCAAGCTTTTGTACAGCCCAAATGAGGCCAGAGCTGAAAATACAGGCATTTGCATACCCCACTGAGAACAATGCAGGCTTTTGTGTTCCACTGAAGTCAACACAGGCTCTGCAACTGATCTTGTCACCGGTAGTGACCTTACGATCCCCGCTGACGCCAGCCCAGCCTTTGCACAGGCCACTGAGTCCAATACAGGCTTTTGAGGGAAATCCAGAGCTTGCACATGCCCACTGAGGACATAACAAGAGCATGTACACCCCCATAGAGGCTGCTAAATTCTTACGGATTGCGCTGAGGCCAATGCAGGCCTTGCAGGCTGTAATGAAGTCAATACAGACCTTACACACTCCAGCGGGTAGCAACACAAGTCTTTGCACACCCCACTGACAGCAATGCGGTCCTTGCATGTTCCACTGGGGACAGATACAGGCCTTTGTATACTCTACTGGGGACCTGTGTAGGCCTTGCTTGTTCCATTGAGTTCACTGCTAGCCTTGTACACTCCACCAAACCAAAACAGGATTTGCACACCCCACTGAGGCCAATAGAAGCACTGAAGGCCCCACTGAGACCAATACAGGCCTTGCCCTTGCACAATCCAGAGAGCAATGCAAGACTTTTGCACAACCAAATGACGCCACTACAGTTCTTGAATAGCCACTGATGCCAAATACAATCCTTTTCCACACCCTATTGAGGTTAAGGGTGGGCCTTGTGTGCACCCCTCAAATAATGCTTGCGGCCTTGCACACTCCACTGATTCCAATATAGGCCTTTGCAAACCGCAATAAGTCCAATAAGAGACTTGCCTACTCCGCTGAAAGCCCAAAGCGATCCTTTTGCACACCCCACTGTGGCCAATACAGGCTTCTGCCCATCACCGGGGGGTGGAATGCCCTTCTTCTAAGAAGTCAGGCATGCTCATCACCTGGTGGCGGGACTTCCCTTCCTGTAGGAACTAATGCACACCCATCACCTGAGAGCAGAACTCCTCTTGCTTTTCCAATTCAGGAATTCTTATCAGCTGGAGGCAGGTCTTCCCTTTCTTAGAAACTCAGACATGCCCATTGCCTAGGGGCGGCACATCCTGTCCACTAGGGACTCAGGCCTGCCCATGACCTGGAGGCAGGACTTGCTTCTAGGAATTTAGGCATGTTCATCACCTGGGGTTGGGACTTGCCTTGCTCTGGGAACAAAGACAGACCCATCATCCGGGGCCGGACTTTACTTCACCTATCATGAAGACAAGACAGTGCAGTTAGACCCAGTATCCCAATTTCATAAATATCCCTATGTTCATATTTTTCCTTTTCATATGTCTGTTATATTCTATGGAAGACGCATGTCACTGTGCACACGAATTCATTTTATTACATCATTGGTGTAAATGGGTCCAGGACAGAGATTGCAGCAGGGTTGGGAGTGGAGAAAGAGCTGGGATGCCCAGGTCAATGGGAAATCAGGAAATCCCATTCTCAGTGGGGAGACAATTTCCTTTTCATGTTGATTCTTTTTCCTGTAGGATGAGCAGGTGGGGATGAACTCATCGGGTCCTTCACTCCTGGGTGGAGTTAGAAATGAGCATGCAATGGAGCCGCCGAGGGTGGGGGGATGAATGGAGCTGGGGGACCCAACATCCAGCTCGACTCCTCTACAATTGGACGCGGACAGTCATCGAGTCACCCGAGACAGATAATTTCCTGAATACTTTATATATTTATTCCTTACTCACCTCATCATCTGTGCAGTAGTCTGAAAGAGAGAAGAAAAAGGAAATTGAGTCTGAGTCAGGTGTACCCCTCCAGGATACATGAGAGATTTGAGTGGAAGCTTCCTGGGCCCTGGATTCCACAGCCTCGCAGGGTGACCTTACCATCGCCAGTGAAGCGCACGGGTTCTGCCACGATTCCATTGTCCCCAAGAACCTTCTGGAATTACACCATGTCCGCCTCACTCAGAGTGGGTTCTTCACCTGGGAATGCAGGAGAAGGCAGGGGAATGGATGCCTGTTAGACTCCCTGGAATTTCACTCTGTCATGGCATTGATTTTTCTGGAAAAAGAAATCACCTTTTTTTCTGGGGTCGGGGCGGGGAGAGCATCTAGTTGCGTAGCCAGGTTGTGCAGTGTAGTGATGGAAAATCATGATGGTCACTTCCTGGGGGAGTTTAGAGGTGGCTTGCTTTCCAGTATGTTCTTCTGTGATGTAGGATATCAATAGATTTAATATCTCAAAAAACAGAGAACTATATTAATATCGGTGTATCTACTTATCTCTCCTTAATTTAACTATCCACTCACCCACCAACCCATCCTTCCATCCACCCATCCATCCATCCATCCATCCATCCATCCATCCATCCATCCTTCCAGCCATCCACCCACCCACCAACCCATCCAACCATCCATTTTTCCATCCACCCAGCCACACATCCATTCATCCACCACTCACCTATTCAAGCATCCACCAATCCACCCACCCATCCACCTATCTGTCTATTCATCCGGCTGTTTGTCCATTGTTCCAAACATCTAACCATCTATTTAACCAACTCTGCACCAATCCATCTTTCCAGACACCACTCTTCCAACTGCCCGTCTCTCCATTGTTGGTCTGTCTCTCTGTCTGTCTATCCTTCTGTCTATCTATCCATCCACCCACCCATTCACCAATCCATCATCCATCACCAACTCATCTATCCATCCACCCGCCCAAGCATCCGCCTGTCCGTCCCTCCTTCTGTACTCCATCTGTCCGTCTGTCTGTCTCTCTATCTGGGTGTCTGTGTGACTATGTATCTATGTATTCATGTCTCCCTCTATCTCTCCATACATCAATCTGAACATCCTTCCACCCAACCCCCCAGCTATCCACCCATCCTTTCATCTATCGATCTATCTATTTGTCTAGAGAGCTGTCGGTCTGTCTATCTCTCTACCTGTCTATCTAACACCTAACACTCTATCCATCAATCTAGCCATCCTTCTACACATTCGTCCATCATCTACTTATCTATCCATACCTCTATCTATCCACCATCCACCCATTTTCCCATCTGTCCATTCATCTCTCTATCCATCTGTATGTCCATCTGTTTGTCTATCTCTCTGTTTGTCTATCTATCCATCGATCACTCTATTCATCTATCCCTCACACTATCCATCCATCCATCCACCCATCCATCCATCTATCTATTAATCTATCTGTCTATCTGTCTGTCTTTGTGTCTGTTTGTGTATCTCCCTCTCAATCAATATATCCCGCTATCTATCCATCCCTCCATGCATCCGCCCATCCATCTTTACATACAGAGATACGTCCATCCTCCCACCCACTTATCCCACCATCCTTCCATCTACCCATCCAACGATCCATCGATTCACCTTCCTTTTCACCCACCTATCCACCCATCCATCCCCCACCCACCAAACCATCCACCCATCCATCCATCCATCCATCCATCCATCCATCCATCGATCCACCAACCCAGCCACCCACGCATCCATCCAACCTTCCACCCACCCACCCACCATCCACCCACCCATCCACCTATCTGTCTATCCATCTGGCTATCTGTCTATTGTTCCAAATATCTAACCATCTATTTAACCAATTATGCACCAATACATCCACCCAGACACCCTCTCTTCCAACTGCCCGTCTCTCCATTGTTGGTCTGTCTCTCTGTCTGTATATCCTTCTATCTATCTATCTATCTATCTATCTATCTATCTATCTATCAATCCACCCATTCACCAATTAATCATCCATCCACCAACTCCTCTATCCATCCACCTGCCCAAGCATCCGCCTGTCAGTCCTCCTTCCGTCCTCCATCCGTCTGTCCTGTCAGTGTCTCTATCTGGGTGTCTGGGTGTCTCTGTATGAATTTCGCCTTCTATCTCTCTATACATCAATTTGTCCATCCTTCCACCCATTCAACCAGCTATCCACCCATCCATCCATCTATCTATTTGTCTAGCTAGCTATCTGTCTCTCTATTTCTCTACCTGTCTATCTAACCACCTTACATTCTCTTTATCCATCCATCAAACTATCAATCCCTCTACACATCTGTCCATCCATCTATTTATCTATCTATACATGTATCCATCTATCTATCCATCAACCTATCCACTATCAACCCATCATCCAGCCTATCCATTCATCTTTCAGTCTGTCCATCTGTCTGTCTAATTTTCTCAGTTTTACTATCTACCCAAAGAACATTTTATTTGTCTATCCCTCAAACTATCCATCCATGCATCCACCCACCCATCTATCTATCTATCTATCTATCTATCTATCTATCTATCTATCTATCTATCTATCTATCTATCTGTGTTTTTGTCTGTTTGTCTATCTCTCTATCAGTCTATCCCGCTCTCTATCTATCCATTTCATCCATTCATTCATCCATCTGTGCACTGTTACATACATAGATACAACCATCCCCCACAGACCAATCCAACCATCCTTTCATTATCCGAACCATCCTCACAACCTTCCCTCCACCTATCCATTCCTATATCCATGAATCCACCATCCATGCCCCTTTCTATCCACCTGTCCATCATATACCCACCCATCCATCCATCCATCCATCCACCCATCCTTTCAGCTATCCACCCATTCAACAACCCTTCCAACCATCCATCCATGCACCCACCCACACACCTACCCATCCTCCATTAACTCATCCATCCATCCACAAATCCATCCATCCATCTAACGATCCGTCCAACTTACCACCCACCCATCCATCCATCCATCCATCCTCCCGTTCACCCAACCATCCTGCCATCCACCCGTCAATCAGTTTGTAAAGTGAACTCAATCCTCACACATCTCCCGACCCCAGAATCAATGCCCAGTGCATCACCATAAAATCAGATTCCTGGAACAGGAATGTGGATGGGATCAATGAACTGGAAATTACGCTTCATTGCATGTGTGATGTGACAGGACATACACACATCAATGCCAGCAGACCCACCTTCCTCTTGGCCAGCCAGCCATGACTCCTTCATAGACTCATCCTTCAAGTCCTCCTTCCTGCCAGGCTTCCTGCCCAACAGAACCGGGGGAAAACCGGTACTCACTGGGATGAAACCTCACCTCAAACCTGACCAGCAGGTAGTAATTCAGGCTGGTGGCACGCAAGGCAGAAGGAGGAGGAGAAGAAAAACCCCTATTCGCAGCCCCTGCACCCCAACTTTGTTTTGCTTGTTGGCGAGGCCGGGATGGGGGCCAATGGAGTCAGAATCTGGAAGACTACGGATATCCAGGCCAGGTGAGGTGCTCAGCGCCAGTTCTACTTATTTTATTTCCTTATTCCACTGGATAGATTTTATTTCATTGTTTTTTCCACTCGGTTGCCCAATTGGGTAATGAAGTGTAAAGGGCAAAGCATCAAGGCATTCCAGAATTTTCAGGCTGAAGTGACAGGCCTGGAGCCACCGGAGACTCAGGCTGGAGAATTCACTCCTTCCTTTACCTCGGTTATGGCATTGAGTTTTCTCAAAAAAAATCTCCTTTTTGTGGGTCAGGTGGGGAGGGAATCTAGTTGGGTAGCCGGGTTGTGCAGCACAGTAATGGAAAATTATCATGGTCACTTCCTAGGGGTGATTAGAGGTGAGATACATTCCAGAAGGTTCTCCTATGTTATGTGATAGCAGTGGTTGTAAATATATCTCAGAATACATGGAAATACATCAATATCTATCTATCTACGTATCATGTATTTATCTATCCATCTATCCATCCTCCAACCCGTTCAACCACCCATCCATCCATCCAACCACCCATTGACCCATCGACCCATCCACCCACCCCACCCAGAAAACTCATTCAAGTGCCCATCCATGTATACATCCACACACCCCGTCCATCTGCCCATCAACCCATCCACCAATCTCTCCACCCAGCTAACCACCCACACACCCATCTCTCCACCAACCATCTATCCACCCATCCAACTTCCATCCCATCTATCCACCCATCCATCCATCTAAAACCATCCATCCATCCACCCATCCATCCATCCATCCATCCACCCATCCATCCATCCACACATCCAGCCAGCCACCCCACCCACCCATCCACCATTTATCCACCCGACCATCCACCCATCCATCAATCCACCCACCCATCCACACATCCTCCCATCCCTCCACCCACACATCCTTCCATCTACCCATCTGCCCACTCATTCATCTGCCTGTCTCTCCATCTGTCGGTCTGTCTGTCACTCTGTCTCTCTATCCCTCTGTTTCTCTTTCCATCAATCTATCCATTTAGCTTTCCTTACAGTCACCCATATACCCATCCATCATTCACTCACCAATTCCTCTATCCACCTACCCACCCAAGCATCCACCTGTCCATCCGTAATTCCGTCCTTCATCCGTATGTCTGTCCGTATTTCTATCTGTGTGTCTGTGTCCTCTGTATCCATTTCTCCTTCTTTCTCTCTATACATCAATCTGTCCATCCTTCCACCCACCCAACCAGCTACCCACCCATCCATTTATCTATTTGTCTAGCTAGCTGTCTGTCTGTCTATCACTCGTCTATCTAACCACCTAACACCTTCTTTAACTATCCATCCATCTGCACATCGGTCCATCCATCTACTTATCTAACTATCTATCTATCTATCTATCTATACTATCTATCCACCATCCACCCAACCTGCCATCTGTCCATTCATATATCTATCCATCTGTCTTTCTATCTCTCTGATAGTCTTTCTATCAATCGATACCTCTATTTCATCTATGCCTCAAACTGTCCATACATGCATCCATCCACCCTTCTGTCTCTCTCTCTCACTATCTATCTATCTATCTTTGTGTCTGTGTGTGTATCTCTCTGTCTACCAATTCATCCCACTAGGTATCTACCCATCGCTCCATGCATCCGTCCATCTATCTTTACATACATAGATACATACAACCATGCCACCCACTTATCTGACCATCCTACTATCTACCTACCTAGCCACACATTCCTTCCCCCCACTCATCCATCCATCTGTCCATGTACCTTCCTACCTATCCATCCAGCCACACATCCTTCCATCCATCCACCCATCCATCCGCCCTTCCAACCATCCATCCATTACCTACCCACACATCCATCCATCCTCCTCCTACCTGCCCACCCACCCCACCCGCTCATCAAGTGCACTCCAACTCACCTACCTCCAGGACATACACACATCATTATCAGCAGGCGGAACTTCCTCTTGGCCAGCCTGTGATGACTCCTTCCACACCAGGCCCTGCCCACGGACTGGGAGATAAAACTTGGGGATGCCATCGCAGACCTACACCTCCCCAAGGAAAGAGAAGCCATGGGGAGAATGCAGGTTCTGGGGCCAGCCTGGTGCTCATGTTCAGCTGGGCCTCCTCTGCCACGGTGGACCCCACAAAGGTACCAGGGTGGTTGAGACTCCGGGTGGGTCGCCAATTCATTGAAGAAGGAGCATTGTGGGTGGGTCCCCACTGAATTGAGGAAGGAGCATTTCCCGGTGGGTCGCCATTCTTTTGAGGATAGAGGATTTGTAGGATTCCCAGCTGGAGCTCCATTGCTATCATCTTCTCACTCCTGGGGGTTTCTTTCTCTGATTTTATGCATGATTCCAGAACTTTCCTTCCAGGTCAGAATGCGGACCTCCCATTCAACAGGGCTTTAGAGTTGGGATCAAAGCCATTCTCTTCAGGAACAAGGGGGATGTAACCCTCTTGAGCCCACCTTGTGCGGGGAGGCGGGTGAGGAGCGGGGCACCACCTGTCCACATCTATCCGTGGGTCCCCAATTACCACTATGTCCCTGGCAGATCCTCGGCCTCTGGTATCATGTCTTCACAGCCAGCAATGAACTGGAGGAGCTCAGCGACAAGAATTACCTGCGGCTTTACAAGCCTATCATCATTCTCTCCACTACGACATGCTTTATATTTTCCTGAGGTTGGAGTACAGGTAATGGCGTGCGCTGCCCAGATGGACAGGAACGGAGGCCTCCTTTGCTCTGTGGTTGGCATTGTTTCGCATTGCATCATCTGGGGGTGGGTACTTCCTTCCTGTAGAAACTCAGGCATGCCCCATCTCCTGGGGGCGGGGGACTTCCCTTCCTGTAGTAACTCAGGCACACCCATTGCACATCTCCCTGATGTGAGGGTGGGAAGTGAGTTTCCTTTTTCCAGAAATATCCTAACAATCACCATGGTTACACACGATGACAAGATTGCACCCAGGAGGACACCAGCCTTCACCCCCACCCCCTTACATTAGGACACAGGCAGCACAGAGGGGGGCCATGGCGAGGATGTCCCCCCATTGGCTCCCTGTGCTCTCTCCTCCGCCAGCTACCGGGGATACTGTCGGCTCGTGACCCACGTTATGGAAAGGCGATTTGACCGCAGCGACCTGACCTGGGGTGAGCCCCGCCGCGTGTCCCCGTGCCCTCCATGTCCTCACGACCCGATATGGGACAGGGACTTGACTGACAGGTTCAGTGACCTATAGACCGAGGGGCCCGGTTCCTGCTGCTATAATTCATGAATCCCATGGAAGTTTCCCCCATCTTCCCTGACAACAGTGCCAACTGTAACCGGCTGGGTGATCCTCCACATCATGAATGACACCAAAGTCCCACCAGCGAACATTCTAGATCTCGTCCAAGTGAGCGACAGCTTGCTGCTCCTGAGTTTCATCAACCGACACTCGAGAAGCTCGAGCAGTGACACCTACACCTTCGTGGCACTGGGTGGGGGTGCCGACCCCCTGTGGAAGCTCCTGGTGCATCGAGTGAAATTCCAGGGAGTCTAACAGGTGTCCATTCCCCTGGTCTTCTCCTGGATTCTGAGGCCGAGGAGCGCACGCTGAGTGAGACAGAATGGCAGAGTTCCAGAAGGTTCTCCAGCAGAAGGGAGTCATGGCAGAACCTGTAGGCTTCACTGGAGATGGTAAGGTCGCCTTGGGAGGCAGAGCTCGCATGCCTGGAACCCAGGGCTCTGGGAGCTTCCATTCCAAGTCTCTCACAGGTCCTGTAGTGGTATATGTGGCTCGGACTCAGTTTCCCTTTTCCCTTCTCTCTTACAGAAGAGTGACAAATGATGAGGTGAGTAACAAAAATACATAAATTGTCCAGGAAATGGTCTATCTCTGGTGATGCGATGGCTGTCAGCGTCCTAGTGGAAGGGTGAGTTGAGCTGGGATGCTGGGTCCCCCGTCCCCAAAGGCGCCCCCTCCCAGCTGCTCCTCGCGTGCTCATTTCTAACTCCACCCAGGAGTGAAGGACCCGAGGAGTTCACCCCACCTGCGCATCCTACAGGAAAAGAATCAACATGAAAAGGAAATTGTCTCCCCTCCGAGATTGTGATTTCCTGATTTCCCGTTGACCTGGAGACTCCGGCTCTTTCTCACTCCACAACCCAGCTGCAATTTTTGTCCTGAGCTATCTACACCAATGATTAAATAAAATGATTCCTATGCACAATGACATGCGTCTTTCACAGAAGGTTTCCAGCCATATGAGGCAGAGAAATATCAACATAGGGATATTTGTGAAATATGTGATACCGGCTCTAACTGGCGCCATCTTGTCTTCATGGTAAGTGAAGTAAAGTCCCTCTCTGAGGGGGATGGGTCTATCTGACTTCCCAGAGCAAGGGAAGTCCCACCTCCCCGCTGAGGGGACATGCCTAAATTCTTAGAAGTTAGGCCCCACCCCCAGGTGTTGGGCAAGCCTGAGTCCCTAGAGGACAGGAAGTCTCGCCTGAAGGTAATGGAAATGCCTGAGTTTCTAAAGAAAGGAAGTCCCAGCCCCAGGTGATGAGAATTTCTGATTTGGAAAATGAATGGAATTCCTGCTCCCAAGTTATGTGCAGGCCTGTGTTTCCAGGAGGAAGCGAGGTCCAGCTCCCAATTTTTGGGCGTGCCTGAGTACTAGATGCAGGAAGTCCCAAGAAATGTGATGGACATTACTAAATTCCTAGTAGTAAGTCCTGCGCCCAGGGGATGGGCAGACCTAAGTACCTACAGGAATGTAAATCCCCTCCTCCCAACTGTGCTGGATGTGCCTGAGTTCTGAGAAGAAGGGAAGTCCTCCCCACGGTGACGGGTATGCCTGAATTACTACAGACCAGAAGTTCTGCCTCCACGAGTTAGGTTAGGCCTCTTTGGGGTATGCAAAAGTATTGTAATCTGCCTTATTGGAGTGCAAAAAGCTTGCATCGGCCCCAGTGTGGTGTTCAAGGCCTGGTTCCCATCTCCTTCCTCAGGCTTCCACCTCTCTCTGTCTCTCTCTCTGTCTCTGTCTCTGTCTCTGTCTCTCTGTCTGTCTGCCTCTTTCTGTTTCTCTCTTCAAGTCAGTATTAGGGATAGCTGGGGTGCAGGATGGGAGACAGGTCTGCCTACCTGGGCCACTCAGGGATTCAAACCCCTGATTGGATCACATGTGGCACTGTAATTCCACGGCTTTTCCTTGTCAACCACGGAGCCTGGGTCTCAGGACACCAGTGGCAGTGGGTTCAAGTCCTGTAAGCCTGAGGAAAAGACGTCATGCCAAGAACTCAGTTCATTCTTTCCTTCCCTCCCTCCCTCCTGTGGGGACACACCTGGATCAGAACGAGGAAGTCAATTAGCTGGCCCCACCTGTTTCTCAGTCCTGGGGGCCACGTGTGGCTAAGATGGCACCTAAGGGACGAACCCCTCCCTTTCCTGCCGATCGTTGATCTGATTGCCTCCTGTGCCCTATTTGCTGTATGTACTTCCTCAATAAATGAGATTTTGTGCTGACTTGACTCCCAGATGCATCTGATTGTCCTCTGGTGAGGGAGGGTTGGGTGCAGGTTGTCTGTCGACCCTTTGCTTTCTTTGCTCGTCTGATCGGGGCATACCTTCCCCATCTCTCCCGCAGGTCAGTAGTGCACGGGGGGGGGGGGGGGGGGTGCTGGGGGGGCTAAAAACCCCAACAATTGTGCCCAAAGTGGGTCAACAAGGAAGACATTCATCAAAGTGAATGTATCGGTGGGCCAAGCCAAGCGAGTTCTGAGGTAAGGGTATCCCCAAAAAAGATGGGACAATCTCATCCTAAGCATGAGATTCATTATTAAAGCACTGAGATTCATGCTCAAAAGCCGAGGTTTAGAGATCTCGGACCCCCAAGCCAAAAGGGTCTGGGAATACCCATAGACTCTTTTGAGCCTTGGCCTAAGCTCCTAGATTCTGTGCCAAGTGCTCCTGTCCTGGCTGCACCCCTGGCTGGTGGCCGCCAATCTTTTCAACTGGGCTACTTGGGACTGCATAGAACAAGTGGTGAGGAAGAGGGGAAATTAACTTGGGAGAAGATCCCCCTCTTGAGGTTTCCCGACCCTATCCCCACTCAAGGCCTTTTTCTCCCCTGGTCCCCCCAGAAGGAACGCCTGGGGGACAGTAAAGACGCTTTTAGTGGTTGCCGCTGAGTGGGAACAGGCGTTGGGGGTCTTGGTATCTTGCTTCATGTTTATGATAATCTGCCTAAACAAATGGTTAATGATATGCATCACGTTGCTAGCACTATCCTAGATCTGCAATCTCAACTTGATTCCTTGGCTTCCATGGTCCTTGAGAATCGCCAGGGGCCTGGTACTGCTTACCGCTAGACAAGGGGGACTCTGCTGTTTTTACAAGAGGATTGCTGCTTTTATGGTAACCACTCTGAATTGTCCATGATAAAGTAAAGAGGCTACAAGATGATCTTGAGTGGCGCCGAAATGAACTGAACTATGGACTGGGCTAAATGGGTGGCTCCCTTACCTTCTCCCCCTTGGTTAATTCTTGTATTTACATTTGGCCCTTGTGCGGTTAATAGAAGGAATAGAAGGAATGAGCCACAGCTGTTCAGTTAATGGTGGTCCGATAACAATATGCTGCCTTACAGGAGGCTGATTGGGAACCCTATGAGGTTGGCCATGCCCCTACCAGGATGTACAGGCATGAGGCGGAAAATAACAGGGCTTTCTCTTGAGTGTCAATCTCTTCCCCCCCCCGACTGGGCTGGCAAGGCCTGCAGGTAGGATTGCCTGAAGAGCTAGAGTGGTAGTCAATGATGGGTAAGGTCCCCAGAGGGGGACAACCTAAGACAGGCACACTCTGGAGTAAGGCAACCACCTGCTAATAAAACAAAAAGGGGGAGATGTGGGGACACGCCTGGATCAGAAAGACGAAGTCAATTAGCTGGCCCAACCTGTTTCTCAGTCCTGGGCCACGTGTGGCTAAGATGGCACCTAAGGAAGAACACAGAAGCTTTTTCTGTTGGCTGTGATGCCCGGTGCTTCTAGCTTTACAACCCTCCCTTCCTGCCGATCGTTGATCTTATTGGCTCTGTCCGCCTATTTAGCTGTATGTACTTCCTCAATAAACGAGATCTTGTGCTGACTTGACTCCAGATGCGTCTGATTGTCCTCTGGTGAGGGAGGCCCTGGGCTGCAGCAGTCTGTCGACCCTTTCATTTCTTAGCTCATCCGGTCGGGGCGTGCCTTTCCCATCTCTCCTGCAGGTTGGGGTAGGCGCGGGGGGGCTAAAAACCTGACAACTCCCTCCTTCTTTCTTTCCTTCCTTCCTTCCCTACCTCTCTCCCTTCATACATCAGTCCTACTTTCCCCTGCTCCTTTCTTTTCTCCATCCTTCCTTCCTTCTGCAAATCCTTCCTCTACTTCCTTCCCTCTTCCTCTGCTCCTTTTTCCTTTCTTCCCTCCCTTGCTCCCTCCTTCCCTAATTCCTTCCTTTCCCGCTCTCTTCCTTCCTTCTATCCTTCCCACCCTGCCTCCTTCCTTCTCTTCTTTCTTGCCTCCCTCCTGCCTTTGCTCCTTTCTTACCTTCCTCTCTCCTTCCTTCCTTCCCTTCCACTTTACTTCCATCCATTCTTTCTTCCCTCTGTCCTTCTCTCCTTCTCAATCCCTACTTCCCTCCATCCTTTTTTCTCTTCCTCCTTCCCTCATCCTTTTCTCCTCACTATCTCCCTCCTTCCTTCCTATCCTTCCATTCTTCCTTCCTTTCCTTCCCCCCTTCCCTCCTTGCTTTCTTCATTCCCTCCCTAAGTCTCTCCATCCCTGCTGCCTTCCTTCCTTCATTCCATCCCTCCCTACATCCCTACTTCCCTTCTTGCCTCCCTCCTTTCTTCACTTCTTCCTAACTTCCCTCCTGTCTTCCCTCATTTCTTCCCACCCTCCTTCTTTTCTTCCAACCTTCTTTCCCTCTTCTTCTGCTCCTTCATTCCTTCCTTACCTCCCTCCCTCCTTCCATCCTACCTTCCTTCACTCCTTCTCTCCCTTAGTCCCCTACTTCCTTCCCTTCCTTACTTGCCTCCCTCCCACCTTCCCTCCTTCCCTCGCTTTCTTCTTTCCCTCCCTTCCTCAGTCCTTCCGTCCTTCCTCCTTCCCTCATTCCCTCCTACCTTTCTTCATTCATTTCCTCCTTCTTTCCTTCCTTCCTTCCTTTGCTTCCCTCTTTCCTTCCCTCATTCCCTCTCTCCTTCCTTCCATCCTTCCCTATTTCCTTCTCTTCCTTTTTTCCTTCCTTCCTTTGTTCCTTCTTTCCTTCCTTCCTTCCTTCCCACCATCCCTCCCTTCTTCCTTCTCTCCCAAAAAAATCTGGAAAACTTACTATTTTTTCAGGATGCATCTGGATGTATATATATCCTATATAATTGGTGGATAAATATACAGTAAATAAATATATATTATTCAAGTATATATGTGTGTTGTGAGTTATGTAAATATATGTAAATTATTAAATATATTTCCTACGAATATATTATGAAATATGTATTTATTTTTTTATATACAACAACTCACCCTCATATGCCTCACAATCCTCCCCCCTCCTTTCGTGTGTCTTCAGCATGGGGTGTCATCTATGAAACACAGGTCATGAGTGTGCCTGAGTTCTTACAGAAATGGAAGTCCTGCTCCCAGGTGATGTGCAGAGACCAGCATTGGACACAGTGTCCTGGGCAAAAGAATCCTTTTGGCTTCAGTGGAGTATGCAAGAATCTCATTGGACTCGCCGGGGTTTGCAAAGGCCTGTATTAGAATCAGTGGAGTGTGCAGGGCCGCTAGCATTATTAGAGGGGTGCATGTGAGGCCCACCTTGACTTCAGTAGGGTCTGCAAAAGGATTGCTTGTGGTGTCAGTGGCTATGCAAGATCTGTAGGGTCCTCAGCTGGTTGTGCAAAGCCTTATATTGCTCTCTGGAGTGTGAAAGGCCTGTGGGGTATGCAAAGATCTGTGTTTGCCCCCTATGAAACATCCAAGGAGCACATTTCTTTTTACTGGAGTGTGCAAAGAATTGTGTTGCTATGACTGGAGTTTGTAAGGTCTGCATTGAATTCACTGCAGTATGCAAGGCCTGCTTTGGCTTCAGTGGGATGTGCAAAAGGACTGTGCCTGATTTCAGTGGACTAGGCAAAGCAGGTGGCGGCCTCAGTTGGGTGAGCAAATGTCAGGAGTGCCCTAAGTGGGTATGTGCAAAGGAGTGCGTTCACCTCAGTGTGGTGTGAAAGCAAGTTCATTTGCCTCATTCCAGTCTGTAGAGACTTTGTTGGGTTCAGTGGAACACACAGGCCTGCATCATTCTCAGTGGGGTGTGAGAATGCCCACATTGTCCTCAGTGGTGTGTGCAAATGGCCGGATTTTCTGTGTCGGCCTCATTACGTTGTGTGCAAAGCATTGCATTTGCTTCAGTGGACTATGCCAGGCGTGTATTTGACTCAGTGAGGTGTGCCAAGGAATGTATTGGTGTCAGTGGAGTTCGCAGGGCTGCTACTGGCCTCAGAGGTTGTGTGCAATGCGTGTATCGGCCTCAGTGGGGCGCAGGAGGCCTGTATTGGACTCAAGGGGTGTGCGCAAAAGTTTTATTGCCTTCAGTGGGGTGTGCAAAGGCTTCTGTTGCTTTCACTGGAGTGTGTAAGGCCTCTATTTGTGTCACTGGAGCATGCAAACCCTGGCATGGCCTCAGTGGGGCGCCCAATGCCTGGGTTGGTCTCAGTGAACCTGTGCAATTTCCTGTGTTGCCCTCAGTGGGCCATCTTGTTACTCGTGCTTCCACCTCTCTCTCTCTCCCTCACACACACACACACACACACACACACTACACATCAGCATTTGGGCACAGCTGGGATGACGGGTAGGAAACCTGTTCTCCTACACAGGTGACTTTGGTGTAAAAAGAGAGGTTCAGGGATTCAAACCCCTGATTGAATCCAATGCAGTGCTCGAAGATCCATGGGTTTCCATTCTCTACCATGGGGCCGGGGTCCCTGGACACCAGGAGCTGCGGGCTTGAGTCCTCCAAGCACTGAGGACAAGAAGACAGTCCTAGAACTCGAGGACATTCTTTTCCTTCCCCCCTTTCCAACTCCATCCTTCCCTCATATCATACCCCCTTCCTTAACTCTTTCCCTACTTCCTTCCTTCCCTTCTTCCTTTACTCTTCCTTCCCGTTTCTCTCATTCCTTCCCTCCTTCCTTCCTTCCTTCCTTCATTCAATCCTTCCCTCCTTCCTTCGCCCTTCCCTCCTTCCTTGCTTCCTTCCTCACGTCCTTCTCTCCTTTCTTCTATCCTTCTCTCTGTTGTTCCTTCCCTCTTTCCTTCCTTCCCCCATTCCCTCCATACTCCTGCAGGAAAGGAGAGCGCAGGAGGCTAAAATCCCCCGACATTTTTGGCACCCAACGAAGCACGACATGGTGAAACTTTCGGTGGGCCAGGCCAGTTGGACTTCGTGGTGAGGGCACCTGAATAGTTGTGGAAGGCACAAACTCAGCATGACTACCAAGTGCTCAAAGCACTGAGCTTCATGCTACAAAACGTAGGTTTGAAGATCTCAGACTCCCAGGCCAAGAGGGTCTGGGAGGAATGTAAGCATGCTGCGAACTGGGTTGGTGTCCTGCTGACTTTTTCAGACTGGCTGTTTGGGAGCGGGGCAGCCCTCCTGATACCCAGGAGAAGAGGGGCTCTATGGCCCACTTCGTGGGGCCCACAACGTGTCTGGGCCAGGTCCCCTGGGTTAAAGCCGTGGTCACAAAAAGCAGCCAGCACCGCCGCCGCTCCCGGCCCTTCTGGGCCCTCCGCTACCACGCCATGCCATGCCACGGGGGGGCCCCCCCACCATCTTTTGTGGCCCTGGGGAAAGTAAAGACCCTGATTCTGAGGCCTGGGAAGCATTTGCTGAAAAATGTATTGGATGGGGGCCAGACAGACCCCTGGGTGCCTAGGAGGAAAAAGGGATTATTTACTTAACATCTGTTGTTGGCTATGTGCTTTAAAAGAGACAAGAAAAAAATGCTTTTGGTTCTTGTTGGTGTTTGCTAAGTTGGAGATTCAGTTACATTTGATTGTTGTTGGCTAAATCCGAATCTGTGAAAAATTTTGTTTCCTAGGAAAAGGTTTTTTTTTTGTTTCTAACTGACCACGGGGTTCTAAAATATGGGCAAAGTAATATCATTTTGCCACTGGAATTCCAGAAGACTTACATGGCCAATTGAAAAAAAAGTTATTTTTTTTCTAAGCGTGCCCAAAGCTTGTGCACAACTGTCTGTCTGTCTGTTTGTTTGAGGGCAAAACGTGTAAAAACTAGCATCATGGTTTAAAACTCACTTGCCTTTTTAACTATTTTAACTTGCTTAAGTCTCATGTTAAACGGATCCTTGCAGCCTGTAGGTGGAGTCACAGTCACCACAGTCCAAGACAAAAAAAAAAAAAAACACACACACCATATTTTATTATGGTTTGGGTGAAAGCAATTATGTCTAACAAAAACTCCAAAAGGTTCAAATGTGCAGCATGTGGTATACAATGATGTAAAACCAGTGTGTTATTCTTTATATCCATCTATGCTAAAAGTCAAGTGTACATCTGATCCTGACAAATCTTTGGTATAGTCTAATATTTTGATGCTCCATTTTTCTCTCCTGTGCTCTCATAAACTCTTTAAGGTCTAGGGACCAGAGTGCTAACCTAGATTTTCCTGACCAGGATTAATATTTTGCTTTATAGGATGCAGATAGACATGTGTGCTAGCTGTGTGGACTGTGGCGCTTCATGAAGCTGGCTCCCCAGTTTGCTCCCAAACTGCCTGGTTTTCACTGATTCCTTATTCTCTCTCTCTCTTCCATGGAAAACTGCTCAGGGAATCTAGGAGTCCTGTGAAGATTTTGACAGATCCAGAGTGCTCCTGCTCTGGCTCTGCCCCACACCCTCCAAGATTAAAGTTGGGTTCATAACAGTCCTATCATAACAGTTACTCCAGATTAAATGCATCAGAGTTCTGTTTGGTGGCCACAAGGTTTGCCTTGGGGTAGCATTGGTTTTCCCCCTCCATGTCTCAGAAACTGTTGTGGCTGCTACAGAGAGCAGACTTGGGTGGCCGTTGGTCTGTGTGGATTTTGTGACTAGGAAGATGGTTTAAAGGCCCAAGCCTTTTAAAATCTGTTTAAAGTTGTAACCCTGCTTAAACCAGTAGGGCATCAGCCTACAAAAGCCAGAGTACTCAGAGTAAGCAACCAGGGAGTACTGGGAGATGTCAAATAACCAGTCCGTGTAGAATTTTGCCGGTAACACAGCAGGAGTTGTGACAATATACCCAGTGGACACTGAGATGCAACTACAGGCCTCACCCAGATCCAACCCATGTCTCCTGCCTGCCTCCATTACACATAAATAATGAAGCCTGCTGATCCAGGATGGAAGGACACATCCACTGCTGAAGCTGAGACTTTCACATTATCCTGATCCTTTGCCCTCTCGATTGTTATTCATTTGTGTTCTCTTCCACCTTCCATTAAGGTTAAATGATATGATTTCATGGCACTTGGATCTCATTCGATCTGCTGTTCTCTAAGTGTTATGGCAGAACTCTGGCAAGTATTTGTTTGTCAATTCTCAACAAGTTACAGGTAGGCTCTATTCCTATTGTTCTCCTTGTTGCTTTAATTGGAAATATAAAGGGCTTTTATGGCTAAAACTCCTTGGATTGCAGTTTGAAGCCAGCCAGGCCAGAGAAAAAAATAAGAAACTCCCTCTAAAATTCCATCTCCCAACTAACCAGCAAAGAGCCAGACTGGAAACTTGGCTCAAGAGAACCAGCGAAATGCTGAAAGCGGCACCGTTACTCAAGTGGTAGAGCACTAGCCTCGAGCAGAAGTGCTCAGGGACAGTGCCCAATCCTTGGGTTCAAATCCCATGAATGCCAACTGGGACAAGCTCTCAAGCAATGAGCACCTAGACCTTCAGGACGAAGTCTATCCTGACAACAAGGAAATATGGAGAGAAGTAAGAGGAGATGAAGTCTCATCTTAAATGGAGTCAATTTAAACTTGCCCTTCCCAAAATTAATCAGAGCCGGGAGGTCAAGAGGAATAGTTGCTTGCCCACCTAATGTCCATACCTGTCCACTTTCCTTTCCATCTGGACAGAAACTTGCATTCTTGCCTTTGTTACTTGAAATATATATGTACAGATATATATATATATATATATACACACACAATTGGGGTTTATGTCCCAAATGGAAATTTTCTGCCTTGTGCCCAGGGTGTGTTGGCCCTTCCATATTGTTCATGTTAACTGATCCTGTGACCTTGTCAGCCTTTTTCCTGACCTTTTTAAAAGTCTATTTTAACAGGATAACATCCCTCACCCAGGATGCCACCTGGGAACTTGCAGTTCAAGGCCATCCTCTTACTACACTCAATGCCCAGAGCAGATCTGGACTCTGAAGGCCCCCAGCCCCAGGATTCCTCATGTGCCCAAGCTTCAGGAGGTGGCCAGAGGAGACCATGATACCCATTGGCACTGATAACCATTCTCAGGAAATGATGAGGACTTTTACCAACCGAACTTGACGGGTACCAGGCCAAATGACGAATCAGGGACCCCTGACTACCTCGCCCCTTTACAGCAGGAAGTAGTTCCAGAAGAAACAACCTCTTCCCATACTCCAGGCTGGTACCCCTCCTCTGTTATTAATAAACAACAAATGGGGGAATGTTAGCATTTCCTAGCTCAGGTCCTCAGCTCCTCCCTCTAGCCCCCAGATCCACCCATTCCTAATGAGCCACTCCTACTCACTACCTAACAACTTCCCCTTTACCCCAAGGGAGAAGCTGCCATCTGGATAAGATGCAGACGCCATGTAGCTACCTCTCCCGTGGAAATTATGGCCCCACTAATGAACCTCCTAATGAACCTTCTTTTCCGGCCTGTGATTATCTTCTCATGGTCCTCTGGAATGGCCAAGATGTATGCTTTCAGGAACCCCCACAGAAGGGAGGAACCCTGGGACCCTCAGTGAGGTGAAGCTCATCTCAAACATTACTGGCAGGTAATAATATGCACAGGTGGACTCACACAGCATTAAGAAGAGGAAGAGAACCCCCAACCTCATTGCGTACACCCCAGCTTCCTGCCTCTGAAGGTTCTGCTCTTGCTTTCCTCTCCCAGAGCTGAGCGCGCCCCAGGCCAATGCCACGTCCAAACCAATAATTAAAAAAAAAAAAACATGGGGGCTTCGCCAGAAAATAATTAGAGCAGAAAAAATAAGAAATCCTTCCTTTTCCCGGATGGCAACCCCGACCGGAGGCCGATGGCATTGGAATCCGGAGGACGACAGGAATCCAGGCTGAGTGAGGTGCTCAGGGCCTAGTTCCACTGATTATTTTTATTTCCTTATTCCACTAAATATATTTCATTTTATTTATTTTTCCACTTGGTTCCCTAATTGGGTAATGAAGCGTAAAGGACACAGCCTCAAGGCCTTCCAGTTTTCCAGCTAAAGTGACAAGACCGGAACCTCTGGAGTTCAACTTGGAGAATTCATACCTTCATTTCCCTAAATCATGTCATTGATTTTTCTCTCCAAAAATATCCCTTTTTTTGTGGGGCCGGTGGGCAGATAACCTTGTTGCATAGCTAAGTTGTGCAGTGTAGTGATGGAAAATCATGATGGTCACTTCCTCAGGGTGTTTAGAGGTGTCTTGCATTCCAGTATGTTCTTCTGTGATGCAGGATATCAATAGATTTAATATCTCAAAATAGGAGGAACTACATCAAATTCTATCTAACTACTTAACTATGCTCTATTTAACTATCGCTCCACCACCCCATCTTCCCATCAACCCACCCACACGCACATACACCCATCCACCACCCACCCATCCACCCGCCCACCCATTAAGCCAGGCAGCCACCCAGACACCGACCCACCTACCCACGAACATACCAATCCATCAACCACCCACACATGCACACGCCTACACATCCGAACATCCACCCAACCATCCACCCCCCAATCACCCAACCAACTATCCATCCATCCATCCACCCATCTATCCATCCAACATCCAGCCACCCACCCATTCCTCCACGTGCCCATATACCCACCCATCCACCCAACCATACCCCACCCACCCATCCACCCAACCATACACCCACCCACCCACCCATTCTTCCATCAGCCTGTCTCTCCATTTGCCAGTCTGTCTCTCTCTCTATCTATCTGTCTGGGAATCCATCTATCTATCTATCTATCTATCCATCAATCTGTCCATTTATTTATCCATCCACACTCCCATATACCCACCCACCTAACCACCGAAATTTCCATCCATCCACCCACCCACCCATCCAGCAACTCATCTATCCATCCACCTGCCCAGACACTCGCCTGTCTGTCCATCCTTCCGTACTCCATCCGTCCATCTGTCCGACTATCTGTGTGTTTGTGTGTCTATGTATCCATCTATCCCTATATCTCTCTACACTTCAATCTGTCCATCCTTCCACACACTCACCCAGCTGTCCACCCATCCATCCATCTATCAATCTATCTGTTTGTGTAGCTAGCTGTCTGTCTGTATATCTCTTTTTCTGTCTATCTAAACACCTAACACTCCCTTTATCTATGCATCAATCTATCCATCCCTTACACATCCATCCATCCGTCTATTTATCTAACTATCTACCCATCTATCTATCTATCCATCAATCTATCCACCATACACTCGACCTCCCATGTATCCATTCATCTATCTATCCATCTGTCTGGGTATCTCTCTCTGTTTGTCTATCTAACCATTGATCAGTCTATTAGTCTATCCTTCAAACTATCCATCCATGCATCCATCCATCCATTTATCTATCTATCTATCTATCTATCTATCTATCTATCTATCTATCTATCTATCTATTTATCTGTGTTTGTGTCTATTTGTCTATCTCTCTTTCTATCAATCTATCCCGCTACCAATCTGTCCATCTATCCATCCATCCATCCTTACATACATAGATACATCATCCACCCACCCACTTATCCAACCATCCTTCCATCTGTCCACCCATCCATCCATTCTTCCAACCATCCAAAGAGCCACCCAACCTCATATCCATCCATCCTCCTACCTGCTAAACCATCCACCCACTCAACCACACACCCTTCAACACACCTACCTCCCTACAAACATACCTACATTCCTTTCTATCTTTCTACATACCTACTTACCTAACTTCCTATGTAGCTATCTATCCACCCAACCATTCATCCATCTATCCGTCATCCATCCAACCATCCATCCTCCCATCCATTCATGCATCCATCCATCCATCCATCCATCCATCCTTCCAATGAACCATCTATTCATCCACCCATCCATGCACCCAACCATCCAAATATCCATCCAACCATCCACCCACCAATCCACACACCCACCCATCCACCCATCTTGTCCACCCACCCATCCACCCACTCACCCATCTGTTGGGGTCCTCGGCCCCCACCACTTCTCCTGGCCACAGGGTGTCATCCCTGAAATACAAGTGATGGGTGTGCCTGAGTTCCTAGGGGAAGGGAAGTCCCGCCCCCAGGTGATGGACATGCCCGACTTCCTAGAGGAAGGGAAATCCCACCTCCTGGTGATGGGCTGCGGCCTGCATTGGCCACAATGGGGTGTGTAAAAGGATAGCTTTGTGCTTCAGTGGAGTATGCAAGAATCTTGTTGGACTCAGTGGGGTGTGCAAAGTCTTGTATTGGAGTCAGTGAAGTGTACAAGGCCACTAGCATGATTAGACGGGTGCATGCAAGGGCTGCCCTTGACCTCAGCAGGGTGTTCAAAAGTACTCTATTTGGCAGCAGTGGGCTATGCAAGACCTGTAGTGGACTCAATTCATTGTGCAAAGACTTGTATTGCTCTCTGGAGTCTACAAGAGTTCAATTGGCTTCAGTTGGACCTTGGGGGACTGCATTGGGCTCAGTGGGGTGTGCAAATCCCTGCTTTGGCTTCCGTGTAGCTTGCAAGTCCCGCATAGGCCTCAGTGGGGTAGGCAAAGTCAGGTGCTTGTTCTTGGTAGAAAATGCAAGGTGCATATTGATCTCAGTTGGATGTTGCTGTCAGTGGTGTGTGCAAAGATTTGTGTGGTCTATATTGTGTAAGGTCTATATTGACCTCACGGCCATATGCAAGACATGCATTGGTTTCAGTGGGGCTCGCAAGGCTACATCTGCCTCATTGGGCTTGCCAAATGCTTGTGTTACCCTCAGTGGGGGTGTACAAGATCTGGATTTCTTTCAAAGGTCTTTTTTAGACTCAGGGGGCTGTGCAAAGGCCTGGGCTGGCATCAGTGGGGAGTCCAAGGTCTCTATTGTCCTCAGAGGGTCTTCAAAATGTCCCCATGAGACCTCAGTGGGGTGTGAAAATGCCTGCGTTTCGTGTGTTGGCCTCATTGGGTGTTGGGCAAAAGATTGCATTTGGCTTCAGTGGACGACGCTGTGCCTGAATTGGAATCAGTGAGGTGCGCACTGCGTGTGTTGGTCCCAATGGTGATAGCAAAGAGATGTATTAGCCTCAGTGGTATGTGCAAACACTCTTTCGCTCTTCCCTCCTTCCTTCCCCTTTCCTTTGCTCCTTCTTTCCCTCCTTCCCAATCGTCCCCAACCCTCCCTCCCTCCCTCCCTCCCTCCCTCCCTCCCTCCCTCCCTCCCTTCCTTCCTTCCTTCCTTCTTTCCTTTCCTTCCCTATTTGCTTCCCTCATTCCATCCCTCCTTCTTTGCCTCCCAACCTGCTTCCCTTATTCCCTCCTTCACTCTTTCATTCCCTTTTTCATCCTTCCTCCTTCGCATCATTCCTTTCTGCCATCCCTCTTTCCTTCCATCCTTCGTCCCTTCCCTTCCCCTTCCTCCTTCCTTTGCTTCCCTCCTTCTTTCCTCCCTCCCTCCTTCCTTCCTTTCCTTCCCTCCGTCCATCCTTTCATCCTTTCCTCCTTCTTTCCCTACTTCCTTCCTAAATTCCTTCTTTCCCTCCCTTCTTGCGTCTTTCCTTCCCTTTTTCCTTCCTCCTTTCTTCCCCTAATTCCCTCCCTCCCTCCCTCCCTCTCTCCCTCCCTCCCTCCCTCCCTTCCTTCCTTTCTTCCTTTCTTCCTTGCTTCCTTCCCCTCGCATTCCGTAAGATATTCAATCACCCATTCACATAGACTCACCCCTCAAGCCCACATACCCAACAGGCACCCCCACAGTACAAGGGAACTGTGAGAACTCAGTGGGGTGAAGCTCACCTCATACGTGACAGGCAGGTAGTAATCCACGCTGGTGGCCATGCACAGAAGGAGGAGGAGGAGGAAAACCACCATCCTCAGCCCCTGCACCCCAAGTTCCTTTTCCTGGTTGGCGAGGCTGGGCCAGAGGCCGATGGTGTCGGAATCTGGAGGACAACGGGAATCCAGGCGGGTGAGGTGCTCAGCGCCCAGTTCAATTTATTATTTTTATTTCCTAATTCCACTGGATATATTTCATTTAATTTATTTTTTTACTTGGTTGCCCAATCAGGTAACGAAGTGTAAGGAGCAGAGCAACAAGGCCTTCCAGAATTTTCCAGCTGAAGTAACAGGCCAGGAGCCTCCAGGGCCTCAGCTTGGAGAATTCACTCCTTCATTTCCCTATGATATGGCATTGATTTTTCTCTTAAAAAACCGTTTTTGTGTGTCTAGAGGGCAGAGAACTTCGTTCTGTAGCTAGGTTGTTCAGTGTAGTGATGGAAAATCATCATTTTTCACTTCCTGGGGTTGTTTAGAGGTGGCTTACATTACAGAAGCTTCTCCTTAGTTATGTGACAGCAATGGATACAAATATATCTCAGAATATATGGAAATACATCAATATCTATCTATCTACCTATCTTCTATTTATCTATGCATCTATTCATCCACCAAACCATCCAACTAACCATCCAATCCATCCAACCACCCATCGACCCATCCACCCATCCACCCACCCACCCAGAAACCCATCCAAGCACCCATCCCATCATCCAAACAGCCGTCCATCTGCCCATCCGCCAATCCACTATTCCCTTCAAAGTCCCATCCACTCACACATCCATCCAAGCACCCATCGACCCATCCACCCATCCATCCACCTACCCACGCACCCATCAAGCCATCCAACAACCCATCCTTCCATCCACCAACCCACCATCTATCATCCAGCCATCCATCCACCCATTCATCCAACCACTCACCCATCCATCCAACCTCCAATCCACCCACCCACCCATCCATACACTTATCCATACATCCATACATCTATCCATCCAACCATCCATCCACCCACCCATCCATCCATCTCTCCATCCATCCCCCAATCCATCCATGACCCATCCATCCACCCACCCACCCACCCATCCACCCACCCATTGAAATATCCATCTATCCATCGGGCCATCTGACCATCTCCCAAAAATTTAACCATCTATCCATCCAATTATGCACCCAGCCATCCACCCCGACACCCACACTTCCACCTGCCTGTCTCTCCATTGTTAGTCTGTCTCTCTGTCCTCCTTTCTTTCTTTCCTTCTTTCTTTCTTTCTTTCTTCTTTCTTCTTCTTTCTTTCTTTCTTTCTTTCTTTCTTTCTTTCTTTCTTTCTTTCTTTCGATCCATCTGTCCAAGCACATGCTTGTCTGTCTGTCCTTCCGTCCTCCATATGTCCGTCTCTCTGTCTCTCTCTGGGTGTCTGTGTGTCTATGTATCCATATCTCCCTCTATCGCTTTATACATCAATCTGTCCATCCTTCCACCCACCCACACAGCTATCCCCCCATTAATCCATCTATCAATATCCTATTAGTCTTCCTACCTAGCTGTCTGTTTGTTTATCTCTGTGTCTCACTAACCACTTAACACAGTCTTTATCTCTCCATCAATCTGTACATCCCTCTATACATCCATCCGTCTATTTATCTATATACCCATCTATCTATCTATCCATCTGTCTGTCCATCTGTCTGTCTGTCAATCTCCCTCAGTTTGCCAACTATCCATCGATCACTCTATTCGTCTGTCCCTCAAACTATTCATCCATGCATCCATCTACCCATCTATCCATCTATCTATCTATTCATCTATCTCTCTATCTATCTATCTTTCCATCTATCTGTGTTTGTGTCTCTTTGTCTATCTCTCTGTCTATCAATCTAACCCGCTAGTGATCTATCCATCCACTGGTCCATCCATCTTTACATGCATAGATATGTCCATCCACCCACCTATTTATCCAACCATCCTTCCAACTACCGATCCATCCAAACATCCATCCCTCCACCCATCCACCACACATGCATCCACGAATCCATCCATCCATCTGTCCATCCATTACCCAACAATCATGCATCCAACCATTGAACAATCCACCCATCCTTCCATCCCTCCACCCATCCATCCACCTTCCAACCATCTAACCAGCCACCCACCCTCACATCCATCCCTCCTCCTACCTGCTACCCCATCCACCCACTCAACCATATGCCCTTCAACCCACCTACCTCCCTACATTCCTTTCTATCTTCCTAGCTACATACTTAACTACCTTCCTACCTTGCTATCCGACCATCCACCCATCCATCCAACCATC
This sequence comes from Perognathus longimembris pacificus, assembly GCF_023159225.1. Lineage (NCBI taxonomy): Eukaryota > Metazoa > Chordata > Mammalia > Rodentia > Heteromyidae > Perognathus > Perognathus longimembris. The sequence goes on along the minus strand of NW_025958894.1, from coordinate 12,280 downwards.
CATCTGTCCATCCAACAATCCATCCACCCATCCATTCATCCATCCATCCACCCACCAATCCATCCATCCTTCCAATGAACCATCCATTCATCTACTCATCAATCCACCCACCCATCCACACATCCACCCATCCCGTCCACCCACTCATCCATCCACACAACCATCCACCAAATCACCCATCCACCCACAAACCCACCCATCCACCCATCAACCCACCCATAAACTTATCCACCCACACATCCATTCACCGACCCACTTATCCACCCATCTACCCACCCATCCTTGATGTACTCATCCCATCCACCCACTCACCTATCCACCCATCCCATTCAACCACACCCAACTACTCACCAACCCACAAACCCAACCATCTACCCATCAACCCACCCATCCACTTATCCACCCACTCATCCATTCACCCACCCATCCATCCACCCACGCACCATCCACCCACCCATTCACCCACACCTCCTCCCACCCAAACACCCACCCACCCATCCACCCATCCAGCCACCCATCCATCCACCCATTCATCAGGATGGAAGATGAATTCCCATCCTCACATGTCACCTGGCCCCAGAGTCAATTCCCAGTGCATCCACCATAAAATCAGATTTCTGGAACCGGATGGTGGATGTGAACAATGAACTGGAAATTACGCTTCATTAGGTATGTGATGTGACAGGAAATACACACTTCAATGCCAACAGGCCCAACTTCCTCTTGGCTAGCCTGCTATGACTCCTTCCATGTCAGGTTCTGTTTCAGGTCCTGCCCCACATCCCAGGAGATAAAACGTGGGGACACCATCGAAGACCTTCACCATCCCGGGGATACCGAAGCCATGGGAGAATGCAGGTTCTTGGGCTGGGCCTGTGCTCATGCTCAGCTGGGCAGTCTGGGCCTCATCTGCCACAGTGGACCCCAGGAAGGTATCAGGTTGGAAGGGACTCTGGGTGGGTCACCCTTTCATTGAAGAAGGAGCATTTCCAGGTGGGTCGCCATTCTGATGAGGATGGAGGATTTGCAGGAGGATTCCCACCTGGTTCTCCATTGTTATCATTTCCTCACTCCAGGGGTTTCCTTTCTCTGATTTTCTGCATGTTTCTGTAACTTTCCTCCGGGTTTGAATACTTCCTGCTATACAAAAGGCCTTTAGAGTTGGGATCAGAGCCATCCTCTTAATGGAACAAGGGTATGCGGTCCTGTTGAGCACACCTTGGGCAGGAGGCGGATGACGTGCGGGGCGCCATCTTCCTCACCCATCCACGTCCATCCCCTATGTCCCCCATTCCCATTTTTTCCCACCACAGACAATCGGCCACTGGTACCACATCTTCACAGCCAGCAATGAACTGGAGGAGATCAGCGATGATGATTACCTGCGGCTCTACTCGCCCTCCTTTGATTGTTTTGCCGCAACTGCTATGACATATCGCTGTGTTCCAGTACAGGTAATGGCGTGTGGTGCCCAGGTGGAAAGGGACAAAAGCCTCCATTGCTCAGTAGTGGCCTGGGCCTTGCATTGCATTGGCTTGGGGCGGGACTTCCTGCCTGTAGGGATTCATGCATGCCCAAAACCTGCGGGTGGGACTTCCCGTCCTGTAGGATTCAGGCCCACCCATCACCTGGGGGTGGGACTTCTCTTCCTGTAGTTACTGATGCTAGCCATCCTCTGGGGGTAGGAATTCCTTCTTGTAGGGATTCAGGCACGTCTATCACCTAGTGGTGGGACTCCCTTCCTCTAGGAACTGAAGCACGTTCATCACCTGGGGGCGGGACTTCCCTTCCTCTAGGAATTGAGGCACGCCCATCCTCTGGTGGCGGGTCTTCCATTCCAGTATGATCTCGGGCACATCCATCACCTAGGGGCGGGACTTCCCTTTTTCTAGGTCCTGAGGCACATCCATCACCTTGGGGTGGGACTTAACTTTGGGAAGTTAGGTATGTCTGTCACCATGAAATGAGGTGGGGAAGTGAATTTCTTTTCCCGGAGTTTAAAACACGATGACAAGGTGGTGCCTAATAGACCATCCCCCTAACCCTCACACTGATAGTTTTGGACACGGTCACAGGCCGAGCTGACCACCATTGCTCCCTGTGCTCTCTCCTCCGTCAGCTACCTGGGGTGCTGTCACCGCCTTTCCACGGTGATGGAAAAGCAACGCGGGGGCCTCTACCAGACGGAGAGTGAGTCCCCCAGTGTGGCCCCGGACTATCTATTCCCCAGGAACCTCAGAGGCACCGGGACCCGAATAGGTCAGCTGGAGGGAGGGTGGGCACAGGAAGCTCCAGGGCTGGGCACTTCACTGACAGGTTCAGAGATCTATAGGCCAAGGGCCTGGCCCTGCAGCTAGGGATTCCGGAATCCCACGGAAGCTTCCCTCATCTTCCCTGGAAACTGTTGCGGTGGCTCTCTCCCTCCTCAGTTCCACCAGAGAACATTCTAGAAGTTCTCTATGTGGGCGACAGCATGATGCTCCTGGGCTCTGAATTCCGAATCTTGAGCAACGAACCCTATGCCATCCTGGCGCTGGGTAGGTAATGTTCCCCTCTCCACCCCCCCCCAAAAGCTCCTGGTTGGATTAACTACAATTCAATGGAGTCTAACTGGTGTCTGTTCCCCTGTCTTCTTCTGGATTTTTAGGCCGAGAGCGCACGCTGAGTGAGGCAGACATGGAGAAGTTCCGGAAGGTTCTCAAGCAGAAGGGAATCATGGCAGAACCCATGCGCTTCACTGGCGATGGTAAGGTCACCCTGGGATGCAGACCTCGCACACTCTGGAACCTTGGCCCTGGGAGCTTCCATTCTGAGTCTCTCATGGGTCCTGTAGTGGTGCATGTGGCTCGGACTCAGTTTCCCTTTCCCCTTCACTCCTACAGACGTCTGCATAGACGGTGACAAGAGTAAGGAATAAATACATACACTGTCCAGGAAATGATCTGTCTGATCTGACTCGATGGTTGTTGGCATCTGAGTGGAAGGAGGTCAAGCCGGATGCTGGTTCCCCCGTCCCCATTGGGCATCCCCCCTGTGGCTCACTCATGTGCTCATATCTAACTCCACCCAGGACTGAAAGACCCAAGAAGTTCACCCCACTTGCTAATCCCACAGGAAAAAGAATCAACATGAAAAGGAAATTGTCTCCCCCCTGAGATTGTTATTTCCTGATTTCTCATTGACCTGGGCACCCTGGCTCTTTCTCACTCCCCACCCCTGCTGCAGTCTATGTCCTGGGCCCATTTACACCAATGATTAAATAAAATGATTCGTGCGCACAATGACATGCGTCTTCCACAGAATATTCCAGACATACAATGCAGAGAAATATCAACATAGGGATATTGTGTAATTTGGATACAGGGTGTAACTGGCACCATCTTGTCATCATGCTAGATGTAGTAAAGTACCGTCCCCAGGGGATGGGTCTGTCTGAGTTCCCAGAGCAAAGGAGGTCCCGTCCCCAGGTGATGAATATGCCTAAATTCCTAGAAATGACCCAGGTGATGGGCAGGCCTGAGTCCCTAGAGAACAGGAAGTCTCGCCCTCAGGTGATGAGTGTGCCTGAGTTTGTAGAGAAAGGGAAGTTCTTCCCTCAGCTGATGAGAATTCCTGGAATGGAAAAGGAAGGGAGTCCTGACCCCAAGTGGTAGGGATTCCTGAGTTCCTATTGGAAGGGAAGTCCTGCTTCCAGGTGATGTCTGTGCCTGAATTCATAGAGGAAAGGAAGTCCCACCTCCAGGTGATGGACATACTTGAGTTCCTAGAGGAAGGGAAGTCCTGCCCTCAGGTGGAGGGCATCCCTGAGTTTCTAGAGAAAGGGTAGTTCGGCGCTCTGGTGATTAGAATTCCTGAATTGGAAAAGGAAGGGAAGTCCTACCCACAAGTAATGGGCATGCCTGATTTTCTACAGGAAGGGAGGTCCCCCTACCCCAATTTTTGGGTTTACCTGAGGTACTAGAGGCAGGGAGTCCATGCCCAGGTCATGGACATGTGTAAATTCCTAGTAGTAAGTCTTCCTCGAGATGATGGGCAGACCTAAGTGTCTACAAGAAGCTAAAACCCACCCTCCCAACCGTGATTGACGTGCCTGAGTTCCTAGAAGAAGGGAAGTCCTTCTGTCTGTCTGCCTCTCTCTGTCTCTCTCTCCAAGTCAGTATTGGGCATAACTGGGTTGATGGGTGGGAGACAAGTCCCACTACCTGGGCCACTCAGGATTCAAACCCCTGATTGGGTCACATGCTGCAAATGTAATTCATTGGCTTTCCATTCTCAACAACAGGGCCTGGGTCACAGGATGCCAGGGGCCACAGGTTCATGTTCTCTAAGCCCTGAGGGCAAGACATCATGCCGAGAACTCGAGTTTGTGCTTTCCTTCCCGCCCCCTCCTCCTTCCTGCCTTCACTCCTTCCTTCCTTCCTGTCTGCCCTCCTTCCTTCACTTCCTGCTTCCTCCTTCCTTCCCTCACGCCTTCCTTCCTCCCTTCCTTCCTTCCTTCCTTCTCTCTTCCCTCATTCCTTCCTTTATCCTTCCCTCCGTCACTCCCTTCCTTCCTTAACTCCCTGCTTCTCTCCATCCCTCCTTCCTTCATTGCATCCTTCCCTCTTTCCTTCAGTCCTTCTTCCTTCGTTCTCTTCTTCCTTCCCTTTTTCAATCAGTCCTTCCTTTCTGTCCTTCTCTTCCTGCTTCTGACCCTTCCTCCCTCCTTCCTTCCAGCCTTCCTCCTTCCTCTCCTTCCTTCTCTTCCTTCTTTGCCTCCCACTCTCCCTCCCTTCCTCCACCCTCCTCTTTCCTTCCTTCCTTCCTTTCTTTCATTCTTCCCTCCTTCCTGCTGTGCTTCCCTCTTACCTTCTCCTATTCCCTCGCTCCTTTTGTCCTTCCCTCCTTCCTTTCTTCCAACTTTCCCTCCTCCCCTCCCCCTTTCCTCCATCCTGCCCCTTTTCCTCCCGTCCTTCCCTTCCTTCCCTCCCTTCCTTCTTCCTTCCTTCCCTATTCCTCCCTTTCCTTCAATCCTTACTTTCTTCCTTCCTTCCTCCCTTCCTTCCTTCTTTCCCTCCCTCCTTCCTTCCATTCTTTCCCCTTTCAACCTTCCCTCCTTCCTTCCTTTCTTCCCTCCCTCCTTCCTTCCATCCTTGCCCCTTTCCTCCCTCCTTCCCACCTTCCTTCCTACTTTTTTCCCAGTTTTCTTCCTCATTCCTTCCCTTCTTCCTTCCATCTTTCCCTCCTCCCTCCTTCCTTCCCTACCTTACCTGCCTTCCTTCCTTCCTTCAAGCCTTCCCTTACTTCCCCCTTTCCTCCCTCCCTCCTTTCCTCTCAACACAATCTGGAAATTTTATTTTCATACAATGCATCCTGGATGTATCTGTATCATTTATAATCGGTGGATGAATATACAGTAGATAAATATATATTATTCACATGGATACTATATATATATCATATATGTGTATTATATTTTATGGAAATATATGTAAATTAATAAGTATATCCTAAGAATATAATATAACAAAATGTGTATTTATAGTGTTTTTTTATATGCAACTCACCCTTGTCTGCCTTACCATCCTCCTCCCTCCTCTCATGTGTCTCCAACCACAGGGTGTCTTCTCTGAAGCACAGGTGATGGGTGTGCCTGGGTTCCTAGAGGAAGGGAAGTTCTGCCCCCAGGTGATTGGCATGCCTGAGTTTCTAGAGGAAGGGAAATCCTGCCCCCCAGTGAATGGCATGCCTGAGTTCCTAGAAGAAAGTAAGTCCTGCCTGCAGGTGATGGGCATGCCTGAGTTTCTACAGAAAGTGAAGTCCCGCCTCCAGGTGATGGGCATGCCTAAGTTCCTAGAGGAAGGGAAATCCTACCCACTGGTGATGAGCAGAGACCTGCATTGGCCACAGTGCGGTACACAAAAGGATTGTTTTGGGCTTCAGTGGTGTATGCAATGTTGTTGGACTCAGTTGGGTGTACAAGTGGCTGTTTGGTGTCAGTGGAGTGTGCGAGGCTGCTACCCTTATTAGATAGGTGGATGTAAGGCCAGCCCTTGATCTCAGTAGGGCATGCAACGGGACTCTATTTGGAGACAGTTGGCTATGCAGGACCTGTAGTGGCCTCATTTGGTTGTGCAAAGGCTTGTATTGCTCTCTGGTGTGTGCAAGGCCTGTATTGGTCTAAGTGGGACCATCCACAACGTCCTTGGCCACAGTGGTGTGTGTGTAAATTCCTGCATTGGCTTCAATGGAGTGTCTAAGGCCTGCATAGGAATAAGTGGGGTATGCAAAGTCCCAAGTTTGTTCTTGGTAGAATATGCAAGGAGCTCATTGATCTCAGTGGGATGTGCAAAGACTTGTGTTGCTCTGACTAGAGTGGGTAAGGTCTGTATTGATTTCACTGCAGTATGCAAGGCCAGCATTAGCCTCAGCAGAACCTGTAAGGCTCTAGCGGCTCAGTGGGGTATGCAAGCCCTTCGATTTCCCTGAGTGGGTGTATACAAGGCCTGAATTTCCCTCAAAGGACTTTATTGGACTCAGTGGGCTGTGCAAAGGCCTGTGCTGTAGTCATCAGGGAGCGCAAGGTCACGACTGGGCTCAACTCAGAGGGGAGTCACAATATCCACACGAGACTTCAGTGGGGTGTGCAAAGGACCACATTGAGCATCAGTGATCTATGCAAGGTATATGTTGGTCTCAATGGGGTGTTCAAAGGCCTGCATTGGCCTCAGTGAGGGTTTGGAAAGGTCTGTATTCCCCTCGGTGGGCAGCGCAATGCCCGCATTGCCTTCATTGGGGTGTGCACAATGAGTGTGTTTGACCTCTGTGGAGAATGCAAGGCCTGCATTGGAGTCAGTGTGGTGTGCAAGGCCTGCATTGGCATTAGTGGAGTGTGCAAGGCCACTTATGGCCTAAGAGAGGGGTGGGCAAAGGCTGTGTTTGCATCAGTGAGGTGTGCAAAAGGTGTGTGTTCATGCTCGGTGGACTATGCTGGTCGCATATCTATTTCAGTGGATTGTGTAAGGACTGAATCAGTGTCTGTGTGTCGCGCAAAGGCTACATTGGCCTCCGTGGGGTGTGCAAATATCAATATTGCTCTCACGCGAGATTTAGGGCCTGTATTGGATTCATTGGCACCTTCAGGGATTGCATCAGATTCAGTAGGGTGTACAATTGCCTGTATTGCCCTCAGGGGGGCATTCAACCCCTTTGCTTTCTCTGGACGAATATGAAGGACCGCATTGCTCTCAGTAGGGTGTGCAAAGGTTAGCATTGCCCTCACTGGAGTGGGTAAGGTTCATACGGCCCACAATGTAGATTTCAAGGACTGCATGGTCCCCTGTGGGTCCCGCAAGGCATCTGTCAGCCTCAGTGTGGCGTGCAAGGCTGTATTTCCTCAGTGCGGCATGCAAGGAAAGTGTTTCCTCAGTGGGATTTGGAAAGGCCTGTTTTGCCCTCAGTGGGGCTGTCAACACCTGTATTGGCCTGGCAGGGTGCGCAAAAGGACAGTATTTGGTTTCGCTGGAGTATGCAAGGCATGTATTGGAATTAATGAGTTGTGAAAGACATGTATTGGTGTCAGTTGAGCGTTCAAGGCTGCTACAGGCCACAGAAAGGTGCATGGAAGGCCTGCATTTGAACAAAATGGGATGTGCAAAAACAATTTGCTAGATGTCAGTGGACTATGCAAAGCAGGTGATAGCATCAGTGGGGTATGTGAATGCGGTATTGGCTTGAGTGGGTGTGTGTGAAGGCCTGCATTTGCGTCAGTGGGGGTGTGCAAACAAGTGTATTGGCTTCAGTCGAGTGTGCAGAGTTCGTTGGCCTTCATGGAACACAGAGGTCTTTCCTTCACTGCTTCCCTTCTTCCTTCGCCTATCCCTCCTTCCTTGCTTCCTTCATCACTTCTTTATCTCCTTTCTTCTATCCTTCTCTCTGTTGTTCCTTCCCTCTTTCCTTCCTTCCAAACTTCCCTCCTTACTTCATTCCCTCCTTCCTTTCTTCCCTCCATCCTTCATTCTTTCTGTCCCACCTTCCTTCCTGACTTCCTTCCCTTCTTCCTCCTACCCTCATTTGTTCCCTCCTTATATCCTTCCCTTTCTCCCTTTTTCGTACCCTGCTTTTCCCTCCTTCCTTCCTTCCCTCATTCCTTGCATCTATTCTTCCTTCCTACCTTCTCTCCATCATCCATCCTTCCTTCCCCCACACTTCCTTCCCTTCATTCTTTCCTCCTTCCTTGTTTGCTTTGCTCCTTCCTCATTCCAACATTCTTTCCTCCCTTGCCCCCTTCCTTCCTTCCTTTTTCCTTAACTTTTTCCTTCCCTCATTCCTTCCATCCATTCTTCCTTTCTTCCTTTTCTCCTTCCATCCCTCCTTGCTTCCTCCACACATCCTTCCCTCCTTTCCTCCTTCCAACTTTCTTTCCCTGCTTCTACTAGTATTTCCATCCTTCCCTTGCTCCCTCCTTCCTTCTTTTCGTCCTTCCCTTCTTGATTCCCTCAAAACTTTCTTCCTTTCTTCCTTCCTTCTGCCCTCACTTCTTTCTCTTTCTTATATCTGTCCCTCCTTTCTTCCTTCCCTTTGCTTCCATTCCACCTTCCCTCCTTCCTTCCTTTGTTCCCATTCTTCCTTCCTTCCATCCCACCTTCCCTCCTTTTTTCCTCCATCCTTCCTTCCTTTCCTCCTTCCATCCTTCCTTCTCTCCTTACTTCCTTCCCTCCTTTTTCCCTCATTACTTCCATCCATCCATCCTTCCCACATTGCGTCCTTCGTTCCTTCCCACCTTCCCTTTCCCCATTACTTCCTTCCCTCCTTCTTTTCTTCCCATTTTTCTTCCATTATTCATTTCCTCCCTTCTTCCCTCCCCCTTTTTCCCTCCTCCCCACTTTCTTTAACTCCTTCATTCCATCCTTCCCTCCCTCCCTCCTTCTTTCCTTCTTTTCCTCCTTCCTTCCCTCCTGCCTTCTTTCCTTTCTTGTTTTCCTCCTTACTTCCTCCGTTCCTTCCTTCTCTATTCTTTCTTCCATCCTTCCTTCCTTCCATCTGTCCATTCCTCTTCCTTCCTTCCCTCCCTCCTTCCCTACTTCGTTCCCTCCTTCTTTCCCACCTTTGCTCTGGCATTCTTTCCCTTCTTTCTTCCTTCCCCCTTCTCAAAATGCTTCCAACATTTCTTCACTACTTTCTTCTTTCCCTCCTTCCTTCCCTCTCTCCCACTTTCCTTCCTATCTTCCTTCCTTCCCTCATTTTTTCCATTCTTCATTCCTTCCCTTCTTCCTTTCTTCATTCCTTCCCTGTTTCCTTTCCACATTCACTCCTTCATTCTTTTCCTCCTACCTTCATTCCAGCCTTCCTTAGGTCCTTCACCAATTCATCTCCTCCCTCCTTCCTCTTTCCCTCCCTCCCTTCCTACTCCATGTTTTTTCTTACCTTCCTCCTCCATCCCCTCTTTTCTAACTCCTTCTGTTCTTCTTCGTCATTTCTTTCCTTTCTTCCTTCCCTCCTTTCTTAATATCCTCTCTTCTCCTTCCTTGCTTTCCTCTTGCACTTCTTCCTTCCCTCCTTCCCTCCCTTTCTTCTTTGCTTCCTTCCTCCTCCCCCTCTTTATTTCTTCCCTCCTCACTTCTTTTCCTCCCTTCCTTCCATCCTTACTTTCTTCCTTCCTTCCCTCCCAACTTAAATCCACCATCCTTCCTTCTTCATTTCTTTTCTTTCTTCACACCTTCGCTCCTTCCCTCGTCCATCCCAACTTCTTCCATCCATCCTCCCTTCTCTCCTTCCCTCCATTTTTCCTCCCTCTTTCCTTCCCTCTCTTTCCCTGCTTTCTCTTGTCTTCCTACCATTTGTCTTCGATTTCTTCTATTCGTGCTTTCTTCCTTCCCTCTCTACTTTCTTCCCATCCTTTTTCCTTCCTTCCTTCTGTCCTCCCTTCCCTCCTTCCTTGAAGCCATTCCTCCTTCCCTTCTCTCCCTAATTTATTCCTTCGCTCCTTCCCCTTCCCTTCCTCCTTTCTTCTCACCTTCCACCCCTAATTCCATACTACCCTCCTCCCTTCCCTGATTCCTTGCCAGAACACGGTTGAAGCAAAAACCCAATTCGTTCTCCATTTTCCCTTTTGGCAAGGCCGGGCCGGAGTTCAATGGTACATTTATACCATTTTATTTATGTATAAAATAATAATTCCGTATCATCTGGGGTATTCCTCGAACAATGATAGCAACAAAAAAATAAGAAATACCCCATTTTCCTGGTTAGCCAGATTGGCCAGATAAAGATATTCTAGAATAAAAGACAATAAAATAGAAGAGAAGAGAAGAGAATGTAATAGAGTAGAATATTCTGAATCGAATCGAATAGAGTAGAAAGAAGTAGAATATACTAGAATAAAATGGAATCAAAACGAATCGAATAGAATCGAATCGAATCTAATCGAATAGAATAGAAGAGAATGGAGTAGAATATTCTGGAATACAGTAGAATAGAATGGAGTAGAATATTTTAGAATATTCTAGAATAGAATGAAATAGAATAGAATAGAATGGAGTAGAATATTCTAGAATAGAATGGAATAGTTTAGAGCAGGAGTAGAATATTCTAGAATACAATAGAAAAGAATGGAATGGATTGGAGTAGAATATTCTAGATTAGAATAGAATGGAGTAGAATATTCTAGAATAGAATAGAATAGAATAGAATAGAATAGAATAGAATGGAGCAGAATATTCTAGAATAGAATGGATTTGAGCAGAATATTCTAGAATAGAATAGAATAGAATAGAATGGAGCAGAATATTCTAGAATAGAATGTATTGGAGTAGAATATTCTAGAATAGAATAAAATAGAACAGAATAGAATAGAATGGAGTAGAATATTCTAGAATTGAATAGAATGGAGTAGAATATTCTAGAATAGAGTAGAATGGAGGAGAATATTCCAGAGTAGAATAGAATGCAATGGTGTAGAATATTCCAGAATAGAATAGAATAGAATGGATAGAATATTCTACAATAGAATGGAGTAGAATATTCTAGAATAGAATAGAAATATAATGGAATGGAGAAGCAGAGAGTAGAATATTCTAGAATAGAATGGAGTAGAATATTCTAGAATAGAATGGAATTGAATGGAGTAGGATATTCTAGAATAGAATGGAATAGAATAGAACAGAATGGAGTAGAATATTCTAGAATAGAATGCAGTAGAATATTCCAGAATAGAATACAATAGAATGCTGGAGAATATTATAGAATAGAAAAGAATAGAAAAGAATAGGAGTAGAATATTCTAGAATAGAATGGAATGGAATTGAATGGAGGAGAATAATCTAGAATAGAATAGAATGGAGTAGAGTATTCTAGAATAGAGTACAATATTCTAGAATATTCTAGAATAGAATAGGAGTAGATTATTCTAGAATAGAATGGAATGGAATGGAGTAGGATATTATAGAATAGAAGAGAATCATATAGAATAGAATAGAATGGAATAGAATAGAATAGGAGTAGAATATTCTAGAATAGAATAGAACAGAATGGAGTGCAATATTCTAGAATAAAATAGAATAAGAGTATAATATTCTATAATAGAATAGAACAGAATGGAGTAGAATATTCTAGCATAGAATAGAATAGGAGTAGAATATTCTAGAATGGAATGGAATGGAATAGAATGGAGTAGAATATTCTGGAATAGAATAGAATGGTGTAGAATATTGAAGAATAAAATAGAATAGAATAGAAGACATTGGAGTAGAATATTGTAGAATAGAATAGAACTCAGTAGAATATTCTAGAATAGAATAGAATGGAGTAGAATATTCTACAATAGAATAGAATGGAGTAGAATATTCTAGAATAGAATAGAATGGAGTAGAATATTGGAGAATAGAATAGAATGGGGTAGAATATTCTAGAATAGATTAGAGTGGAATGGAATGGAGTAGAATATTCTAGAGTAGAATAGATTGGAGGAGAATATTCTAGAATAGAATGTAATGGAGTAGGATATTGTAGAATAGAATAGAATAGAATAGATTGGAGTAGAATATTCTAGAATAATTTAGAATGGAGTAGAATATTCTAGAATAGAATAGAATAGAATAGAATAGAATGGAGTAGTTTATTCTAGAATAAAATGGAATGGAATGGAGTAGGATATTATAAAATAGAAGAGAATCAAATAGAATAGAATGAAATAGAATAGAATAGGAGTAGAATATTCTAGAATAGTATAGAACAGAATGGAGTAGAATATTCTAGAATAGAATAGAATAGGAGTAGAATATTCTAGAATAGAATGGAATAT
>NW_025958893.1:0-34528 GCF_023159225.1 Perognathus longimembris pacificus | reverse complement strand
AATAATAACAAAAAAATTGTAAATGGAGAAAGCGAGAGCGCGCGAATGCACTCAAGCAAACACAAACAGCACAGCACGATGCGTATTTTTTTTTAAAATTGACAAAATAAATCAAAAATAAATCAAAAATAAAAATAAGTGGAAAAGGCGAGAGTGCGCGAGCACACAGGAGCAAAGACAAGCAGCGCAGCTTGATGCGTAGTAAAAAAAATAATAAATAGACAACTGGTCGACCTCATTAGAAATAAAAACCCAAAAGATTAGATAGACAAACAAACAAACACATAAATGTGGAGAGAAGGGCAGTGCGCGCAGGAGCAAAGGTAAACAGCAGACAGACCTGAATCCTTATCTTTACAAGGTCGACCTCAGAACTTTGTTCAGTTTGTCTCGGTGACGGATAATGGAAGGAAGGGCAGGCAACTGGTCGACTTCATTTAAATAAACAAATAAAAAATAAGATAAACTCTCAGGAATAGATAAATAATAACAAAAAAATTGTAAAGTGGAGAAAGCGAGAGCGCGCGAATGCACTCAAGCAAACACAAACAGCACAGCACGATGCGTATTTTTTTTAAAATTGACAAAATAAATCAAAAATAAATCAAAAATAAAAATAAGTGGAAAAGGCGAGAGTGCGCGAGCACACAGGAGCAAAGACAAGCAGCGCAGCTTGATGCGTAGTAAAAAAAATAATAAATAGACAACTGGTCGACCTCATTAGAAATAAAAACCCAAAAGATTAGATAGACAAACAAACAAACACATAAATGTGGAGAGAAGGGCAGTGCGCGCAGGAGCAAAGGTAAACAGCAGACAGACCTGAATCCTTATCTTTACAAGGTCGACCTCAGAACTTTGTTCAGTTTGTCTCGGTGACGGATAATGGAAGGAAGGGCAGGCAACTGGTCGACTTCATTTAAATAAACAAATAAAAAATAAGATAAACTCTCAGGAATAGATAAATAATAACAAAAAATTGTAAAAGTGGAGAAAGCGAGAGCGCGCGAATGCACTCAAGCAAACACAAACAGCACAGCACGATGCGTATTTTTTTAAATTGACAAAATAAATCAAAAATAAATCAAAAATAAAAATAAGTGGAAAAGGCGAGAGTGCGCGAGCACACAGGAGCAAAGACAAGCAGCGCAGCTTGATGCGTAGTAAAAAAAATAATAAATAGACAACTGGTCGACCTCATTAGAAATAAAAACCCAAAAGATTAGAGACAAACAAACAAACACATAAATGTGGAGAGAAGGGCAGTGCGGCAGGAGCAAAGGTAAACAGCAGACAGACCTGAATCCTTATCTTTACAAGGTCGACCTCAGAACTTTGTTCAGTTTGTCTCGGTGACGGATAATGGAAGGAAGGGCAGGCAACTGGTCGACTTCATTTAAATAAACAAATAAAAAATAAGATAAACTCTCAGGAATAGATAAATAATAACAAAAAAATTGTAAAGTGGAGAAAGCGAGAGCGCGCGAATGCACTCAAGCAAACACAAACAGCACAGCACGATGCGTATTTTTTTTAAAAATTGACAAAATAAATCAAAAATAAATCAAAAATAAAAATAAGTGGAAAAGGCGAGAGTGCGCGAGCACACAGGAGCAAAGACAAGCAGCGCAGCTTGATGCGTAGTAAAAAAAATAATAAATAGACAACTGGTCGACCTCATTAGAAATAAAAACCCAAAAGATTAGATAGACAAACAAACAAACACATAAATGTGGAGAGAAGGGCAGTGCGCGCAGGAGCAAAGGTAAACAGCAGACAGACCTGAATCCTTATCTTTACAAGGTCGACCTCAGAACTTTGTTCAGTTTGTCTCGGTGACGGATAATGGAAGGAAGGGCAGGCAACTGGTCGACTTCATTTAAATAAACAAATAAAAAATAAGATAAACTCTCAGGAATAGATAAATAATAACAAAAAAATTGTAAAGTGGAGAAAGCGAGAGCGCGCGAATGCACTCAAGCAAACACAAACAGCACAGCACGATGCGTATTTTTTTTAAATTGACAAAATAAATCAAAAATAAATCAAAAATAAAAATAAGTGGAAAAGGCGAGAGTGCGCGAGCACACAGGAGCAAAGACAAGCAGCGCAGCTTGATGCGTAGTAAAAAAATAATAAATAGACAACTGGTCGACCTCATTAGAAATAAAAACCCAAAAGATTAGATAGACAAACAAACAAACACATAAATGTGGAGAGAAGGGCAGTGCGCGCAGGAGCAAAGGTAAACAGCAGACAGACCTGAATCCTTATCTTTACAAGGTCGACCTCAGAACTTTGTTCAGTTTGTCTCGGTGACGGATAATGGAAGGAAGGGCAGGCAACTGGTCGACTTCATTTAAATAAACAAATAAAAAATAAGATAAACTCTCAGGAATAGATAAATAATAACAAAAAAATTGTAAAGTGGAGAAAGCGAGAGCGCGCGAATGCACTCAAGCAAACACAAACAGCACAGCACGATGCGTATTTTTTTTAAAATTGACAAAATAAATCAAAAATAAAAATAAAAATAAGTGGAAAAGGCGAGAGTGCGCGAGCACACAGGAGCAAAGACAAGCAGCGCAGCTTGATGCGTAGTAAAAAAAATAATAAATAGACAACTGGTCGACCTCATTAGAAATAAAAACCCAAAAGATTAGATAGACAAACAAACAAACACATAAATGTGGAGAGAAGGGCAGTGCGCGCAGGAGCAAAGGTAAACAGCAGACAGACCTGAATCCTTATCTTTACAAGGTCGACCTCAGAACTTTGTTCAGTTTGTCTCGGTGACGGATAATGGAAGGAAGGGCAGGCAACTGGTCGACTTCATTTAAATAAACAAATAAAAAATAAGATAAACTCTCAGGAATAGATAAATAATAACAAAAAAATTGTAAAGTGGAGAAAGCGAGAGCGCGCGAATGCACTCAAGCAAACACAAACAGCACAGCACGATGCGTATTTTTTTTAAAAATTGACAAAATAAATCAAAAATAAATCAAAAATAAAAATAAGTGGAAAAGGCGAGAGTGCGCGAGCACACAGGAGCAAAGACAAGCAGCGCAGCTTGATGCGTAGTAAAAAAAATAATAAATAGACAACTGGTCGACCTCATTAGAAATAAAAACCCAAAAGATTAGATAGACAAACAAACAAACACATAAATGTGGAGAGAAGGGCAGTGCGCGCAGGAGCAAAGGTAAACAGCAGACAGACCTGAATCCTTATCTTTACAAGGTCGACCTCAGAACTTTGTTCAGTTTGTCTCGGTGACGGATAATGGAAGGAAGGGCAGGCAACTGGTCGACTTCATTTAAATAAACAAATAAAAAATAAGATAAACTCTCAGGAATAGATAAATAATAACAAAAAAATTGTAAAGTGGAGAAAGCGAGAGCGCGAATGCACTCAAGCAAACACAAACAGCACAGCACGATGCGTATTTTTTTTAAATTGACAAAATAAATCAAAAATAAATCAAAAATAAAAATAAGTGGAAAAGGCGAGAGTGCGCGAGCACACAGGAGCAAAGACAAGCAGCGCAGCTTGATGCGTAGTAAAAAAAATAATAAATAGACAACTGGTCGACCTCATTAGAAATAAAAACCCAAAAGATTAGATAGACAAACAAACAAACACATAAATGTGGAGAGAAGGGCAGTGCGCGCAGGAGCAAAGGTAAACAGCAGACAGACCTGAATCCTTATCTTTACAAGGTCGACCTCAGAACTTTGTTCAGTTTGTCTCGGTGACGGATAATGGAAGGAAGGGCAGGCAACTGGTCGACTTCATTTAAATAAACAAATAAAAAATAAGATAAACTCTCAGGAATAGATAAATAATAACAAAAAAATTGTAAAGTGGAGAAAGCGAGAGCGCGCGAATGCACTCAAGCAAACACAAACAGCACAGCACGATGCGTATTTTTTTTAAAATTGACAAAATAAATCAAAAATAAATCAAAAATAAAAATAAGTGGAAAAGGCGAGAGTGCGCGAGCACACAGGAGCAAAGACAAGCAGCGCAGCTTGATGCGTAGTAAAAAAAATAATAAATAGACAACTGGTCGACCTCATTAGAAATAAAAACCCAAAAGATTAGATAGACAAACAAACAAACACATAAATGTGGAGAGAAGGGCAGTGCGCGCAGGAGCAAAGGTAAACAGCAGACAGACCTGAATCCTTATCTTTACAAGGTCGACCTCAGAACTTTGTTCAGTTTGTCTCGGTGACGGATAATGGAAGGAAGGGCAGGCAACTGGTCGACTTCATTTAAATAAACAAATAAAAAATAAGATAAACTCTCAGGAATAGATAAATAATAACAAAAAAATTGTAAAGTGGAGAAAGCGAGAGCGCGCGAATGCACTCAAGCAAACACAAACAGCACAGCACGATGCGTATTTTTTTATAAATTGACAAAATAAAACAAAAATAAATCAAAAATAAAAATAAGTGGAAAAGGCGAGAGTGCGCGAGCACACAGGAGCAAAGACAAGCAGCGCAGCTTGATGCGTAGTAAAAAAATAATAAATAGACAACTGGTCGACCTCATTAGAAATAAAAACCCAAAAGATTAGATAGACAAACAAACAAACACATAAATGTGGAGAGAAGGGCAGTGCGGGCAGGAGCAAAGGTAAACAGCAGACAGACCTGAATCCTTATCTTTACAAGGTCGACCTCAGAACTTTGTTCAGTTTGTCTCGGTGACGGATAATGGAAGGAAGGGCAGGCAACTGGTCGACTTCATTTAAATAAACAAATAAAAAATAAGATAAACTCTCAGGAATAGATAAATAATAACAAAAAATTGTAAAGTGGAGAAAGCGAGAGCGCGCGAATGCACTCAAGCAAACACAAACAGCACAGCACGATGCGTATTTTTTTTTAAAATTGACAAAATAAATCAAAAATAAAAATAAGTGGAAAAGGCGAGAGTGCGCGAGCACACAGGAGCAAAGACAAGCAGCGCAGCTTGATGCGTAGTAAAAAAAATAATAAATAGACAACTGGTCGACCTCATTAGAAATAAAAACCCAAAAGATTAGATAGACAAACAAACAAACACATAAATGTGGAGAGAAGGGCAGTGCGCGCAGGAGCAAAGGTAAACAGCAGACAGACCTGAATCCTTATCTTTACAAGGTCGACCTCAGAACTTTGTTCAGTTTGTCTCGGTGACGGATAATGGAAGGAAGGGCAGGCAACTGGTCGACTTCATTTAAATAAACAAATAAAAAATAAGATAAACTCTCAGGAATAGATAAATAATAACAAAAAAATTGTAAAGTGGAGAAAGCGAGAGCGCGCGAATGCACTCAAGCAAACACAAACAGCACAGCACGATGCGTATTTTTTTTAAAATTGACAAAATAAATCAAAAATAAATCAAAAATAAAAATAAGTGGAAAAGGCGAGAGTGCGCGAGCACACAGGAGCAAAGACAAGCAGCGCAGCTTGATGCGTAGTAAAAAAAATAATAAATAGACAACTGGTCGACCTCATTAGAAATAAAAACCCAAAAGATTAGATAGACAAACAAACAAACACATAAATGTGGAGAGAAGGGCAGTGCGCGCAGGAGCAAAGGTAAACAGCAGACAGACCTGAATCCTTATCTTTACAAGGTCGACCTCAGAACTTTGTTCAGTTTGTCTCGGTGACGGATAATGGAAGGAAGGGCAGGCAACTGGTCGACTTCATTTAAATAAACAAATAAAAAATAAGATAAACTCTCAGGAATAGATAAATAATAACAAAAAAATTGTAAAGTGGAGAAAGCGAGAGCGCGCGAATGCACTCAAGCAAACACAAACAGCACAGCACGATGCGTATTTTTTTTAAATTGACAAAATAAATCAAAAATAAATCAAAAATAAAAATAAGTGGAAAAGGCGAGAGTGCGCGAGCACACAGGAGCAAAGACAAGCAGCGCAGCTTGATGCGTAGTAAAAAAAATAATAAATAGACAACTGGTCGACCTCATTAGAAATAAAAACCCAAAAGATTAGATAGACAAACAAACAAACACATAAATGTGGAGAGAAGGGCAGTGCGCGCAGGAGCAAAGGTAAACAGCAGACAGACCTGAATCCTTATCTTTACAAGGTCGACCTCAGAACTTTGTTCAGTTTGTCTCGGTGACGGATAATGGAAGGAAGGGCAGGCAACTGGTCGACTTCATTTAAATAAACAAATAAAAAATAAGATAAACTCTCAGGAATAGATAAATAATAACAAAAAAATTGTAAAGTGGAGAAAGCGAGAGCGCGCGAATGCACTCAAGCAAACACAAACAGCACAGCACGATGCGTATTTTTTTTAAATTGACAAAATAAATCAAAAATAAATCAAAAATAAAAATAAGTGGAAAAGGCGAGAGTGCGCGAGCACACAGGAGCAAAGACAAGCAGCGCAGCTTGATGCGTAGTAAAAAAAATAATAGACAACTGGTCGACCTCATTAGAAATAAAAACCCAAAAGATTAGATAGACAAACAAACAAACACATAAATGTGGAGAGAAGGGCAGTGCGCGCAGGAGCAAAGGTAAACAGCAGACAGACCTGAATCCTTATCTTTACAAGGTCGACCTCAGAACTTTGTTCAGTTTGTCTCGGTGACGGATAATGGAAGGAAGGGCAGGCAACTGGTCGACTTCATTTAAATAAACAAATAAAAAATAAGATAAACTCTCAGGAATAGATAAATAATAACATAAAAATTGAAAAGTGGAGAAAGCGAGAGCTCGCGAATGCACTCAAGCAAACACAAACAGCACAGCACGATGCGTATTTTTTTATAAATTGACAAAATAAAACAAAAATAAATCAAAAATAAAAATAAGTGGAAAAGGCGAGAGTGCGCGAGCACACAGGAGCAAAGACAAGCAGCGCAGCTTGATGCGTAGTAAACAAAATAATAAATAGACAACTGGTCGACCTCATTAGAAATAAAAACCCAAAAGATTAGATAGACAAACAAACAAACACATAAATGTGGAGAGAAGGGCAGTGCGGGCAGGAGCAAAGGTAAACAGCAGACAGACCTGAATCCTTATCTTTACAAGGTCGACCTCAGAACTTTGTTCAGTTTGTCTCGGTGACGGATAATGGAAGGAAGGGCAGGCAACTGGTCGACTTCATTTAAATAAACAAATAAAAAATAAGATAAACTCAGGAATGGATAAATAATAACAAAAAAATTGTAAATGGAGAAAGCGAGAGCGCACGAATGCACTCAAGCAAACACAAACAGCACAGCACGATGCGTATTTTTTTTAAAATTGACAAAATAAATCAAAAATAAAAATAAGTGGAAAAGGCGAGAGTGCGCGAGCACACAGGAGCAAAGACAAGCAGCGCAGCTTGATGCGTAGTAAACAAAATAATAAATAGACAACTGGTCGACCTCATTAGAAATAAAAACCCAAAAGATTAGATAGACAAACAAACAAACACATAAATGTGGAGAGAAGGGCAGTGCGCGCAGGAGCAAAGGTAAACAGCAGACAGACCTGAATCCTTATCTTTACAAGGTCGACCTCAGAACTTTGTTCAGTTTGTCTCGGTGACGGATAATGGAAGGAAGGGCAGGCAACTGGTCGACTTCATTTAAATAAACAAATAAAAAATAAGATAAACTCAGGAATGGATAAATAATAACAAAAAAATTGTAAATTGGAGAAAGCGAGAGCGCGCGAATGCACTCAAGCAAACACAAACAGCACAGCACGATGCGTATTTTTTTTAAAATTGACAAAATAAATCAAAAATAAATCAAAAATAAAAATAAGTGGAAAAGGCGAGAGTGCGCGAGCACACAGGAGCAAAGACAAGCAGCGCAGCTTGATGCGTAGTAAAAAAAATAATAAATAGACAACTGGTCGACCTCATTAGAAATAAAAACCCAAAAGATTAGATAGACAAACAAACAAACACATAAATGTGGAGAGAAGGGCAGTGCGCGCAGGAGCAAAGGTAAACAGCAGACAGACCTGAATCCTTATCTTTACAAGGTCGACCTCAGAACTTTGTTCAGTTTGTCTCGGTGACGGATAATGGAAGGAAGGGCAGGCAACTGGTCGACTTCATTTAAATAAACAAATAAAAAATAAGATAAACTCTCAGGAATAGATAAATAATAACATAAAAATTGAAAAGTGGAGAAAGCGAGAGCTCGCGAATGCACTCAAGCAAACACAAACAGCACAGCACGATGCGTATTTATTTATAAATTGACAAAATAAAACAAAAATAAATCAAAAATAAAAATAAGTGGAAAAGGCGAGAGTGCGCGAGCACACAGGAGCAAAGACAAGCAGCGCAGCTTGATGCGTAGTAAACAAAATAATAAATAGACAACTGGTCGACCTCATTAGAAATAAAAACCCAAAAGATTAGATTAGACAAACAAACAAACACATAAATGTGGAGAGAAGGGCAGTGCGGCAGGAGCAAAGGTAAACAGCAGACAGACCTGAATCCTTATCTTTACAAGGTCGACCTCAGAACTTTGTTCAGTTTGTCTCGGTGACGGATAATGGAAGGAAGGGCAGGCAACTGGTCGACTTCATTTAAATAAACAAATAAAAAATAAGATAAACTCAGGAATGGATAAATAATAACAAAAAAATTGTAAATTGGAGAAAGCGAGAGCGCGCGAATGCACTCAAGCAAACACAAACAGCACAGCACGATGCGTATTTTTTTTAAAATTGACAAAATAAATCAAAAATAAATCAAAAATAAAATAAGTGGAAAAGGCGAGAGTGCGCGAGCACACAGGAGCAAAGACAAGCAGCGCAGCTTGATGCGTAGTAAAAAAAATAAAAATAGACAACTGGTCGACCTCATTAGAAATAAAAACCCAAAAGATTAGATAGACAAACAAACAAACACATAAATGTGGAGAGAAGGGCAGTGCGCGCAGGAGCAAAGGTAAACAGCAGACAGACCTGAATCCTTATCTTTACAAGGTCGACCTCAGAACTTTGTTCAGTTTGTCTCGGTGACGGATAATGGAAGGAAGGGCAGGCAACTGGTCGACTTCATTTAAATAAACAAATAAAAAATAAGATAAACTCTCAGGAATAGATAAATAATAACAAAAAAATTGTAAAGTGGAGAAAGCGAGAGCTCGCGAATGCACTCAAGCAAACACAAACAGCACAGCACGATGCGTATTTTTTTTAAATTGACAAAATAAAACAAAAATAAATCAAAAATAAAAATAAGTGGAAAAGGCGAGAGTGCGCGAGCACACAGGAGCAAAGACAAGCAGCGCAGCTTGATGCGTAGTAAAAAAATAATAAATAGACAACTGGTCGACCTCATTAGAAATAAAAACCCAAAAGATTAGATAGACAAACAAACAAACACATAAATGTGGAGAGAAGGGCAGTGCGCGCAGGAGCAAAGGTAAACAGCAGACAGACCTGAATCCTTATCTTTACAAGGTCGACCTCAGAACTTTGTTCAGTTTGTCTCGGTGACGGATAATGGAAGGAAGGGCAGGCAACTGGTCGACTTCATTTAAATAAACAAATAAAAAATAAGATAAACTCTCAGGAATAGATAAATAATAACAAAAAATTGTAAAGTGGAGAAAGCGAGAGCGCGCGAATGCACTCAAGCAAACACAAACAGCACAGCACGATGCGTATTTTTTTTTAAAAATTGACAAAATAAATCAAAAATAAAAATAAGTGGAAAAGGCGAGAGTGCGCGAGCACACAGGAGCAAAGACAAGCAGCGCAGCTTGATGCGTAGTAAAAAAAATAATAAATAGACAACTGGTCGACCTCATTAGAAATAAAAACCCAAAAGATTAGATAGACAAACAAACAAACACATAAATGTGGAGAGAAGGGCAGTGCGCGCAGGAGCAAAGGTAAACAGCAGACAGACCTGAATCCTTATCTTTACAAGGTCGACCTCAGAACTTTGTTCAGTTTGTCTCGGTGACGGATAATGGAAGGAAGGGCAGGCAACTGGTCGACTTCATTTAAATAAACAAATAAAAAATAAGATAAACTCTCAGGAATAGATAAATAATAACAAAAAAATTGTAAAGTGGAGAAAGCGAGAGCGCGCGAATGCACTCAAGCAAACACAAACAGCACAGCACGATGCGTATTTTTTTTAAAAATTGACAAAATAAATCAAAAATAAATCAAAAATAAAAATAAGTGGAAAAGGCGAGAGTGCGCGAGCACACAGGAGCAAAGACAAGCAGCGCAGCTTGATGCGTAGTAAAAAAAATAATAAATAGACAACTGGTCGACCTCATTAGAAATAAAAACCCAAAAGATTAGATAGACAAACAAACAAACACATAAATGTGGAGAGAAGGGCAGTGCGCGCAGGAGCAAAGGTAAACAGCAGACAGACCTGAATCCTTATCTTTACAAGGTCGACCTCAGAACTTTGTTCAGTTTGTCTCGGTGACGGATAATGGAAGGAAGGGCAGGCAACTGGTCGACTTCATTTAAATAAACAAATAAAAAATAAGATAAACTCTCAGGAATAGATAAATAATAACAAAAAAATTGTAAAGTGGAGAAAGCGAGAGCGCGCGAATGCACTCAAGCAAACACAAACAGCACAGCACGATGCGTATTTTTTTTAAAATTGACAAAATAAATCAAAAATAAATCAAAATAAAAATAAGTGGAAAAGGCGAGAGTGCGCGAGCACACAGGAGCAAAGACAAGCAGCGCAGCTTGATGCGTAGTAAAAAAAATAATAAATAGACAACTGGTCGACCTCATTAGAAATAAAAACCCAAAAGATTAGATAGACAAACAAACAAACACATAAATGTGGAGAGAAGGGCAGTGCGCGCAGGAGCAAAGGTAAACAGCAGACAGACCTGAATCCTTATCTTTACAAGGTCGACCTCAGAACTTTGTTCAGTTTGTCTCGGTGACGGATAATGGAAGGAAGGGCAGGCAACTGGTCGACTTCATTTAAATAAACAAATAAAAAATAAGATAAACTCTCAGGAATAGATAAATAATAACAAAAAAATTGTAAAGTGGAGAAAGCGAGAGCGCGCGAATGCACTCAAGCAAACACAAACAGCACAGCACGATGCGTATTTTTTTAAAATTGACAAAATATATCAAAAATAAATCAAAAATAAAAATAAGTGGAAAAGGCGAGAGTGCGCGAGCACACAGGAGCAAAGACAAGCAGCGCAGCTTGATGCGTAGTAAAAAAAATAATAAATAGACAACTGGTCGACCTCATTAGAAATAAAAACCCAAAAGATTAGATAGACAAACAAACAAACACATAAATGTGGAGAGAAGGGCAGTGCGCGCAGGAGCAAAGGTAAACAGCAGACAGACCTGAATCCTTATCTTTACAAGGTCGACCTCAGAACTTTGTTCAGTTTGTCTCGGTGACGGATAATGGAAGGAAGGGCAGGCAACTGGTCGACTTCATTTAAATAAACAAATAAAAAATAAGATAAACTCTCAGGAATAGATAAATAATAACATAAAAATTGAAAAGTGGAGAAAGCGAGAGCTCGCGAATGCACTCAAGCAAACACAAACAGCACAGCACGATGCGTATTTTTTTATAAATTGACAAAATAAAACAAAAATAAATCAAAAATAAAAATAAGTGGAAAAGGCGAGAGTGCGCGAGCACACAGGAGCAAAGACAAGCAGCGCAGCTTGATGCGTAGTAAACAAAATAATAAATAGACAACTGGTCGACCTCATTAGAAATAAAAACCCAAAAGATTAGTTAGACAAACAAACAAACACATAAATGTGGAGAGAAGGGCAGTGCGGGCAGGAGCAAAGGTAAACAGCAGACAGACCTGAATCCTTATCTTTACAAGGTCGACCTCAGAACTTTGTTCAGTTTGTCTCGGTGACGGATAATGGAAGGAAGGGCAGGCAACTGGTCGACTTCATTTAAATAAACAAATAAAAAATAAGATAAACTCAGGAATGGATAAATAATAACAAAAAAATTGTAAATGGAGAAAGCGAGAGCGCCGAATGCACTCAAGCAAACACAAACAGCACAGCACGATGCGTATTTTTTTTTAAAATTGACAAAATAAATCAAAAATAAAAATAAGTGGAAAAGGCGAGAGTGCGCGAGCACACAGGAGCAAAGACAAGCAGCGCAGCTTGATGCGTAGTAAACAAAATAATAAATAGACAACTGGTCGACCTCATTAGAAATAAAAACCCAAAAGATTAGATAGACAAACAAACAAACACATAAATGTGGAGAGAAGGGCAGTGCGGGCAGGAGCAAAGGTAAACAGCAGACAGACCTGAATCCTTATCTTTACAAGGTCGACCTCAGAACTTTGTTCAGTTTGTCTCGGTGACGGATAATGGAAGGAAGGGCAGGCAACTGGTCGACTTCATTTAAATAAACAAATAAAAAATAAGATAAACTCAGGAATGGATAAATAATAACAAAAAAATTGTAAATTGGAGAAAGCGAGAGCGCGCGAATGCACTCAAGCAAACACAAACAGCACAGCACGATGCGTATTTTTTTTAAAATTGACAAAATAAATCAAAAATAAATCAAAAATAAAAATAAGTGGAAAAGGCGAGAGTGCGCGAGCACACAGGAGCAAAGACAAGCAGCGCAGCTTGATGCGTAGTAAAAAAAATAATAAATAGACAACTGGTCGACCTCATTAGAAATAAAAACCCAAAAGATTAGATAGACAAACAAACAAACACATAAATGTGGAGAGAAGGGCAGTGCGCGCAGGAGCAAAGGTAAACAGCAGACAGACCTGAATCCTTATCTTTACAAGGTCGACCTCAGAACTTTGTTCAGTTTGTCTCGGTGACGGATAATGGAAGGAAGGGCAGGCAACTGGTCGACTTCATTTAAATAAACAAATAAAAAATAAGATAAACTCTCAGGAATAGATAAATAATAACATAAAAATTGAAAAGTGGAGAAAGCGAGAGCTCGCGAATGCACTCAAGCAAACACAAACAGCACAGCACGATGCGTATTTATTTATAAATTGACAAAATAAAACAAAAATAAATCAAAAATAAAAATAAGTGGAAAAGGCGAGAGTGCGCGAGCACACAGGAGCAAAGACAAGCAGCGCAGCTTGATGCGTAGTAAACAAAATAATAAATAGACAACTGGTCGACCTCATTAGAAATAAAAACCCAAAAGATTAGTTAGACAAACAAACAAACACATAAATGTGGAGAGAAGGGCAGTGCGGGCAGGAGCAAAGGTAAACAGCAGACAGACCTGAATCCTTATCTTTACAAGGTCGACCTCAGAACTTTGTTCAGTTTGTCTCGGTGACGGATAATGGAAGGAAGGGCAGGCAACTGGTCGACTTCATTTAAATAAACAAATAAAAAATAAGATAAACTCAGGAATGGATAAATAATAACAAAAAAATTGTAAATTGGAGAAAGCGAGAGCGCGCGAATGCACTCAAGCAAACACAAACAGCACAGCACGATGCGTATTTTTTTTAAATTGACAAAATAAATCAAAAATAAATCAAAAATAAAATAACTGGAAAAGGCGAGAGTGCGCGAGCACACAGGAGCAAAGACAAGCAGCGCAGCTTGATGCGTAGTAAAAAAAAAAAAATAGACAACTGGTCGACCTCATTAGAAATAAAAACCCAAAAGATTAGATAGACAAACAAACAAACACATAAATGTGGAGAGAAGGGCAGTGCGCGCAGGAGCAAAGGTAAACAGCAGACAGACCTGAATCCTTATCTTTACAAGGTCGACCTCAGAACTTTGTTCAGTTTGTCTCGGTGACGGATAATGGAAGGAAGGGCAGGCAACTGGTCGACTTCATTTAAATAAACAAATAAAAAATAAGATAAACTCTCAGGAATAGATAAATAATAACAAAAAAATTGTAAAGTGGAGAAAGCGAGAGCGCGCGAATGCACTCAAGCAAACACAAACAGCACAGCACGATGCGTATTTTTTTTAAATTGACAAAATAAATCAAAAATAAATCAAAAATAAAAATAAGTGGAAAAGGCGAGAGTGCGCGAGCACACAGGAGCAAAGACAAGCAGCGCAGCTTGATGCGTAGTAAAAAAATAATAAATAGACAACTGGTCGACCTCATTAGAAATAAAAACCCAAAAGATTAGATAGACAAACAAACAAACACATAAATGTGGAGAGAAGGGCAGTGCGCGCAGGAGCAAAGGTAAACAGCAGACAGACCTGAATCCTTATCTTTACAAGGTCGACCTCAGAACTTTGTTCAGTTTGTCTCGGTGACGGATAATGGAAGGAAGGGCAGGCAACTGGTCGACTTCATTTAAATAAACAAATAAAAAATAAGATAAACTCTCAGGAATAGATAAATAATAACAAAAAAATTGTAAAGTGGAGAAAGCGAGAGCGCGCGAATGCACTCAAGCAAACACAAACAGCACAGCACGATGCGTATTTTTTTTAAAATTGACAAAATAAATCAAAAATAAATCAAAAATAAAAATAAGTGGAAAAGGCGAGAGTGCGCGAGCACACAGGAGCAAAGACAAGCAGCGCAGCTTGATGCGTAGTAAAAAAAATAATAAATAGACAACTGGTCGACCTCATTAGAAATAAAAACCCAAAAGATTAGATAGACAAACAAACAAACACATAAATGTGGAGAGAAGGGCAGTGCGCGCAGGAGCAAAGGTAAACAGCAGACAGACCTGAATCCTTATCTTTACAAGGTCGACCTCAGAACTTTGTTCAGTTTGTCTCGGTGACGGATAATGGAAGGAAGGGCAGGCAACTGGTCGACTTCATTTAAATAAACAAATAAAAAATAAGATAAACTCTCAGGAATAGATAAATAATAACAAAAAAATTGTAAAGTGGAGAAAGCGAGAGCGCGCGAATGCACTCAAGCAAACACAAACAGCACAGCACGATGCGTATTTTTTTTAAAATTGACAAAATAAATCAAAAATAAATCAAAAATAA
This sequence comes from Perognathus longimembris pacificus, assembly GCF_023159225.1. Classification (NCBI taxonomy): domain Eukaryota; kingdom Metazoa; phylum Chordata; class Mammalia; order Rodentia; family Heteromyidae; genus Perognathus; species Perognathus longimembris. The sequence goes on along the minus strand of NW_025958893.1, from coordinate 19,542 downwards.
AAATAAGTGGAAAAGGCGAGAGTGCGCGAGCACACAGGAGCAAAGACAAGCAGCGCAGCTTGATGCGTAGTAAAAAAAATAATAAATAGACAACTGGTCGACCTCATTAGAAATAAAAACCCAAAAGATTAGATAGACAAACAAACAAACACATAAATGTGGAGAGAAGGGCAGTGCGCGCAGGAGCAAAGGTAAACAGCAGACAGACCTGAATCCTTATCTTTACAAGGTCGACCTCAGAACTTTGTTCAGTTTGTCTCGGTGACGGATAATGGAAGGAAGGGCAGGCAACTGGTCGACTTCATTTAAATAAACAAATAAAAAATAAGATAAACTCTCAGGAATAGATAAATAATAACAAAAAAATTGTAAAGTGGAGAAAGCGAGAGCGCGCGAATGCACTCAAGCAAACACAAACAGCACAGCACGATGCGTATTTTTTTTAAATTGACAAAATAAATCAAAAATAAATCAAAAATAAAAATAAGTGGAAAAGGCGAGAGTGCGCGAGCACACAGGAGCAAAGACAAGCAGCGCAGCTTGATGCGTAGTAAAAAAATAATAAATAGACAACTGGTCGACCTCATTAGAAATAAAAACCCAAAAGATTAGATAGACAAACAAACAAACACATAAATGTGGAGAGAAGGGCAGTGCGCGCAGGAGCAAAGGTAAACAGCAGACAGACCTGAATCCTTATCTTTACAAGGTCGACCTCAGAACTTTGTTCAGTTTGTCTCGGTGACGGATAATGGAAGGAAGGGCAGGCAACTGGTCGACTTCATTTAAATAAACAAATAAAAAATAAGATAAACTCTCAGGAATAGATAAATAATAACAAAAAAATTGTAAAGTGGAGAAAGCGAGAGCGCGCGAATGCACTCAAGCAAACACAAACAGCACAGCACGATGCGTATTTTTTTTAAAATTGACAAAATAAATCAAAAATAAATCAAAAATAAAAATAAGTGGAAAAGGCGAGAGTGCGCGAGCACACAGGAGCAAAGACAAGCAGCGCAGCTTGATGCGTAGTAAAAAAAATAATAAATAGACAACTGGTCGACCTCATTAGAAATAAAAACCCAAAAGATTAGATAGACAAACAAACAAACACATAAATGTGGAGAGAAGGGCAGTGCGCGCAGGAGCAAAGGTAAACAGCAGACAGACCTGAATCCTTATCTTTACAAGGTCGACCTCAGAACTTTGTTCAGTTTGTCTCGGTGACGGATAATGGAAGGAAGGGCAGGCAACTGGTCGACTTCATTTAAATAAACAAATAAAAAATAAGATAAACTCTCAGGAATAGATAAATAATAACAAAAAAATTGTAAAGTGGAGAAAGCGAGAGCGCGCGAATGCACTCAAGCAAACACAAACAGCACAGCACGATGCGTATTTTTTTAAAATTGACAAAATAAATCAAAAATAAATCAAAAATAAAAATAAGTGGAAAAGGCGAGAGTGCGCGAGCACACAGGAGCAAAGACAAGCAGCGCAGCTTGATGCGTAGTAAAAAAAATAATAGACAACTGGTCGACCTCATTAGAAATAAAAACCCAAAAGATTAGATAGACAAACAAACAAACACATAAATGTGGAGAGAAGGGCAGTGCGCGCAGGAGCAAAGGTAAACAGCAGACAGACCTGAATCCTTATCTTTACAAGGTCGACCTCAGAACTTTGTTCAGTTTGTCTCGGTGACGGATAATGGAAGGAAGGGCAGGCAACTGGTCGACTTCATTTAAATAAACAAATAAAAAATAAGATAAACTCTCAGGAATAGATAAATAATAACAAAAAAATTGTAAAGTGGAGAAAGCGAGAGCGCGCGAATGCACTCAAGCAAACACAAACAGCACAGCACGATGCGTATTTTTTTAAATTGACAAAATAAATCAAAAATAAATCAAAAATAAAAATAAGTGGAAAAGGCGAGAGTGCGCGAGCACACAGGAGCAAAGACAAGCAGCGCAGCTTGATGCGTAGTAAAAAAAATAATAAATAGACAACTGGTCGACCTCATTAGAAATAAAAACCCAAAAGATTAGATAGACAAACAAACAAACACATAAATGTGGAGAGAAGGGCAGTGCGCGCAGGAGCAAAGGTAAACAGCAGACAGACCTGAATCCTTATCTTTACAAGGTCGACCTCAGAACTTTGTTCAGTTTGTCTCGGTGACGGATAATGGAAGGAAGGGCAGGCAACTGGTCGACTTCATTTAAATAAACAAATAAAAAATAAGATAAACTCTCAGGAATAGATAAATAATAACAAAAAAATTGTAAAGTGGAGAAAGCGAGAGCGCGCGAATGCACTCAAGCAAACACAAACAGCACAGCACGATGCGTATTTTTTTTTAAAAATTGACAAAATAAATCAAAAATAAATCAAAAATAAAAATAAGTGGAAAAGGCGAGAGTGCGCGAGCACACAGGAGCAAAGACAAGCAGCGCAGCTTGATGCGTAGTAAAAAAAATAATAAATAGACAACTGGTCGACCTCATTAGAAATAAAAACCCAAAAGATTAGATAGACAAACAAACAAACACATAAATGTGGAGAGAAGGGCAGTGCGCGCAGGAGCAAAGGTAAACAGCAGACAGACCTGAATCCTTATCTTTACAAGGTCGACCTCAGAACTTTGTTCAGTTTGTCTCGGTGACGGATAATGGAAGGAAGGGCAGGCAACTGGTCGACTTCATTTAAATAAACAAATAAAAAATAAGATAAACTCTCAGGAATAGATAAATAATAACAAAAAAATTGTAAAGTGGAGAAAGCGAGAGCGCGCGAATGCACTCAAGCAAACACAAACAGCACAGCACGATGCGTATTTTTTTTAAATTGACAAAATAAATCAAAAATAAAAATAAGTGGAAAAGGCGAGAGTGCGCGAGCACACAGGAGCAAAGACAAGCAGCGCAGCTTGATGCGTAGTAAAAAAAATAATAAATAGACAACTGGTCGACCTCATTAGAAATAAAAACCCAAAAGATTAGATAGACAAACAAACAAACACATAAATGTGGAGAGAAGGGCAGTGCGCGCAGGAGCAAAGGTAAACAGCAGACAGACCTGAATCCTTATCTTTACAAGGTCGACCTCAGAACTTTGTTCAGTTTGTCTCGGTGACGGATAATGGAAGGAAGGGCAGGCAACTGGTCGACTTCATTTAAATAAACAAATAAAAAATAAGATAAACTCTCAGGAATAGATAAATAATAACAAAAAAATTGTAAAGTGGAGAAAGCGAGAGCGCGCGAATGCACTCAAGCAAACACAAACAGCACAGCACGATGCGTATTTTTTTTAAAATTGACAAAATAAATCAAAAATAAATCAAAAATAAAAATAAGTGGAAAAGGCGAGAGTGCGCGAGCACACAGGAGCAAAGACAAGCAGCGCAGCTTGATGCGTAGTAAAAAAAATAATAAATAGACAACTGGTCGACCTCATTAGAAATAAAAACCCAAAAGATTAGATAGACAAACAAACAAACACATAAATGTGGAGAGAAGGGCAGTGCGCGCAGGAGCAAAGGTAAACAGCAGACAGACCTGAATCCTTATCTTTACAAGGTCGACCTCAGAACTTTGTTCAGTTTGTCTCGGTGACGGATAATGGAAGGAAGGGCAGGCAACTGGTCGACTTCATTTAAATAAACAAATAAAAAATAAGATAAACTCTCAGGAATAGATAAATAATAACATAAAAATTGAAAAGTGGAGAAAGCGAGAGCTCGCGAATGCACTCAAGCAAACACAAACAGCACAGCACGATGCGTATTTTTTTATAAATTGACAAAATAAAACAAAAATAAATCAAAAATAAAAATAAGTGGAAAAGGCGAGAGTGCGCGAGCACACAGGAGCAAAGACAAGCAGCGCAGCTTGATGCGTAGTAAACAAAATAATAAATAGACAACTGGTCGACCTCATTAGAAATAAAAACCCAAAAGATTAGATAGACAAACAAACAAACACATAAATGTGGAGAGAAGGGCAGTGCGGGCAGGAGCAAAGGTAAACAGCAGACAGACCTGAATCCTTATCTTTACAAGGTCGACCTCAGAACTTTGTTCAGTTTGTCTCGGTGACGGATAATGGAAGGAAGGGCAGGCAACTGGTCGACTTCATTTAAATAAACAAATAAAAAATAAGATAAACTCAGGAATGGATAAATAATAACAAAAAAATTGTAAAGTGGAGAAAGCGAGAGCTCGCGAATGCACTCAAGCAAACACAAACAGCACAGCACGATGCGTATTTTTTTTAAATTGACAAAATAAATCAAAAATAAATCAAAAATAAAAATAAGTGGAAAAGGCGAGAGTGCGCGAGCACACAGGAGCAAAGACAAGCAGCGCAGCTTGATGCGTAGTAAACAAAATAATAAATAGACAACTGGTCGACCTCATTAGAAATAAAAACCCAAAAGATTAGATAGACAAACAAACAAACACATAAATGTGGAGAGAAGGGCAGTGCGGGCAGGAGCAAAGGTAAACAGCAGACAGACCTGAATCCTTATCTTTACAAGGTCGACCTCAGAACTTTGTTCAGTTTGTCTCGGTGACGGATAATGGAAGGAAGGGCAGGCAACTGGTCGACTTCATTTAAATAAACAAATAAAAAATAAGATAAACTCAGGAATGGATAAATAATAACAAAAAAATTGTAAATTGGAGAAAGCGAGAGCGCGCGAATGCACTCAAGCAAACACAAACAGCACAGCACGATGCGTATTTTTTTTAAATTGACAAAATAAATCAAAAATAAATCAAAAATAAAAATAAGTGGAAAAGGCGAGAGTGCGCGAGCACACAGGAGCAAAGACAAGCAGCGCAGCTTGATGCGTAGTAAAAAAAATAATAGACAACTGGTCGACCTCATTAGAAATAAAAACCCAAAAGATTAGATAGACAAACAAACAAACACATAAATGTGGAGAGAAGGGCAGTGCGCGCAGGAGCAAAGGTAAACAGCAGACAGACCTGAATCCTTATCTTTACAAGGTCGACCTCAGAACTTTGTTCAGTTTGTCTCGGTGACGGATAATGGAAGGAAGGGCAGGCAACTGGTCGACTTCATTTAAATAAACAAATAAAAAATAAGATAAACTCTCAGGAATAGATAAATAATAACATAAAAATTGAAAAGTGGAGAAAGCGAGAGCTCGCGAATGCACTCAAGCAAACACAAACAGCACAGCACGATGCGTATTTATTTATAAATTGACAAAATAAAACAAAAATAAATCAAAAATAAAAATAAGTGGAAAAGGCGAGAGTGCGCGAGCACACAGGAGCAAAGACAAGCAGCGCAGCTTGATGCGTAGTAAACAAAATAATAAATGACAACTGGTCGACCTCATTAGAAATAAAAACCCAAAAGATTAGATAGACAAACAAACAAACACATAAATGTGGAGAGAAGGGCAGTGCTCGCAGGAGCAAAGGTAAACAGCAGACAGACCTGAATCCTTATCTTTACAAGGTCGACCTCAGAACTTTGTTCAGTTTGTCTCGGTGACGGATAATGGAAGGAAGGGCAGGCAACTGGTCGACTTCATTTAAATAAACAAATAAAAAATAAGATAAACTCAGGAATGGATAAATAATAACAAAAAAATTGTAAATTGGAGAAAGCGAGAGCGCGCGAATGCACTCAAGCAAACACAAACAGCACAGCACGATGCGTATTTTTTTTAAATTGACAAAATAAATCAAAAATAAAAATAAGTGGAAAAGGCGAGAGTGCGCGAGCACACAGGAGCAAAGACAAGCAGCGCAGCTTGATGCGTAGTAAAAAAAATAATAAATAGACAACTGGTCGACCTCATTAGAAATAAAAACCCAAAAGATTAGATAGACAAACAAACAAACACATAAATGTGGAGAGAAGGGCAGTGCGCGCAGGAGCAAAGGTAAACAGCAGACAGACCTGAATCCTTATCTTTACAAGGTCGACCTCAGAACTTTGTTCAGTTTGTCTCGGTGACGGATAATGGAAGGAAGGGCAGGCAACTGGTCGACTTCATTTAAATAAACAAATAAAAAATAAGATAAACTCTCAGGAATAGATAAATAATAACAAAAAAATTGTAAAGTGGAGAAAGCGAGAGCGCGCGAATGCACTCAAGCAAACACAAACAGCACAGCACGATGCGTATTTTTTTTAAATTGACAAAATAAATCAAAAATAAAAATAAGTGGAAAAGGCGAGAGTGCGCGAGCACACAGGAGCAAAGACAAGCAGCGCAGCTTGATGCGTAGTAAAAAAATAATAAATAGACAACTGGTCGACCTCATTAGAAATAAAAACCCAAAAGATTAGATAGACAAACAAACAAACACATAAATGTGGAGAGAAGGGCAGTGCGCGCAGGAGCAAAGGTAAACAGCAGACAGACCTGAATCCTTATCTTTACAAGGTCGACCTCAGAACTTTGTTCAGTTTGTCTCGGTGACGGATAATGGAAGGAAGGGCAGGCAACTGGTCGACTTCATTTAAATAAACAAATAAAAAATAAGATAAACTCTCAGGAATAGATAAATAATAACAAAAAAATTGTAAAGTGGAGAAAGCGAGAGCGCGCGAATGCACTCAAGCAAACACAAACAGCACAGCACGATGCGTATTTTTTTTAAATTGACAAAATAAATCAAAAATAAATCAAAAATAAAAATAAGTGGAAAAGGCGAGAGTGCGCGAGCACACAGGAGCAAAGACAAGCAGCGCAGCTTGATGCGTAGTAAAAAAAATAATAAATAGACAACTGGTCGACCTCATTAGAAATAAAAACCCAAAAGATTAGATAGACAAACAAACAAACACATAAATGTGGAGAGAAGGGCAGTGCGCGCAGGAGCAAAGGTAAACAGCAGACAGACCTGAATCCTTATCTTTACAAGGTCGACCTCAGAACTTTGTTCAGTTTGTCTCGGTGACGGATAATGGAAGGAAGGGCAGGCAACTGGTCGACTTCATTTAAATAAACAAATAAAAAATAAGATAAACTCAGGAATGATAAATAATAACAAAAAAATTGTAAATTGGAGAAAGCGAGAGCGCGCGAATGCACTCAAGCAAACACAAACAGCACAGCACGATGCGTATTTTTTTTAAAATTGACAAAATAAATCAAAAATAAATCAAAAATAAAAATAAGTGGAAAAGGCGAGAGTGCGCGAGCACACAGGAGCAAAGACAAGCAGCGCAGCTTGATGCGTAGTAAAAAAAATAATAAATAGACAACTGGTCGACCTCATTAGAAATAAAAACCCAAAAGATTAGATAGACAAACAAACAAACACATAAATGTGGAGAGAAGGGCAGTGCGCGCAGGAGCAAAGGTAAACAGCAGACAGACCTGAATCCTTATCTTTACAAGGTCGACCTCAGAACTTTGTTCAGTTTGTCTCGGTGACGGATAATGGAAGGAAGGGCAGGCAACTGGTCGACTTCATTTAAATAAACAAATAAAAAATAAGATAAACTCTCAGGAATAGATAAATAATAACAAAAAAATTGTAAAGTGGAGAAAGCGAGAGCGCGCGAATGCACTCAAGCAAACACAAACAGCACAGCACGATGCGTATTTTTTTTAAAATTGACAAAATAAATCAAAAATAAATCAAAATAAAAATAAGTGGAAAAGGCGAGAGTGCGCGAGCACACAGGAGCAAAGACAAGCAGCGCAGCTTGATGCGTAGTAAAAAAAAAAAAATAGACAACTGGTCGACCTCATTAGAAATAAAAACCCAAAAGATTAGATAGACAAACAAACAAACACATAAATGTGGAGAGAAGGGCAGTGCGCGCAGGAGCAAAGGTAAACAGCAGACAGACCTGAATCCTTATCTTTACAAGGTCGACCTCAGAACTTTGTTCAGTTTGTCTCGGTGACGGATAATGGAAGGAAGGGCAGGCAACTGGTCGACTTCATTTAAATAAACAAATAAAAAATAAGATAAACTCTCAGGAATAGATAAATAATAACAAAAAAATTGTAAAGTGGAGAAAGCGAGAGCGCGCGAATGCACTCAAGCAAACACAAACAGCACAGCACGATGCGTATTTTTTTTTAAAATTGACAAAATAAATCAAAAATAAAAATAAGTGGAAAAGGCGAGAGTGCGCGAGCACACAGGAGCAAAGACAAGCAGCGCAGCTTGATGCGTAGTAAAAAAAATAATAAATAGACAACTGGTCGACCTCATTAGAAATAAAAACCCAAAAGATTAGATAGACAAACAAACAAACACATAAATGTGGAGAGAAGGGCAGTGCGCGCAGGAGCAAAGGTAAACAGCAGACAGACCTGAATCCTTATCTTTACAAGGTCGACCTCAGAACTTTGTTCAGTTTGTCTCGGTGACGGATAATGGAAGGAAGGGCAGGCAACTGGTCGACTTCATTTAAATAAACAAATAAAAAATAAGATAAACTCTCAGGAATAGATAAATAATAACAAAAAAATTGTAAAGTGGAGAAAGCGAGAGCGCGCGAATGCACTCAAGCAAACACAAACAGCACAGCACGATGCGTATTTTTTTTAAATTGACAAAATAAATCAAAAATAAATCAAAAATAAAAATAAGTGGAAAAGGCGAGAGTGCGCGAGCACACAGGAGCAAAGACAAGCAGCGCAGCTTGATGCGTAGTAAAAAAATAATAAATAGACAACTGGTCGACCTCATTAGAAATAAAAACCCAAAAGATTAGATAGACAAACAAACAAACACATAAATGTGGAGAGAAGGGCAGTGCGCGCAGGAGCAAAGGTAAACAGCAGACAGACCTGAATCCTTATCTTTACAAGGTCGACCTCAGAACTTTGTTCAGTTTGTCTCGGTGACGGATAATGGAAGGAAGGGCAGGCAACTGGTCGACTTCATTTAAATAAACAAATAAAAAATAAGATAAACTCTCAGGAATAGATAAATAATAACAAAAAAATTGTAAAGTGGAGAAAGCGAGAGCGCGCGAATGCACTCAAGCAAACACAAACAGCACAGCACGATGCGTATTTTTTTTAAATTGACAAAATAAATCAAAAATAAATCAAAAATAAAAATAAGTGGAAAAGGCGAGAGTGCGCGAGCACACAGGAGCAAAGACAAGCAGCGCAGCTTGATGCGTAGTAAAAAAATAATAAATAGACAACTGGTCGACCTCATTAGAAATAAAAACCCAAAAGATTAGATAGACAAACAAACAAACACATAAATGTGGAGAGAAGGGCAGTGCGCGCAGGAGCAAAGGTAAACAGCAGACAGACCTGAATCCTTATCTTTACAAGGTCGACCTCAGAACTTTGTTCAGTTTGTCTCGGTGACGGATAATGGAAGGAAGGGCAGGCAACTGGTCGACTTCATTTAAATAAACAAATAAAAAATAAGATAAACTCTCAGGAATAGATAAATAATAACAAAAAAATTGTAAAGTGGAGAAAGCGAGAGCGCGCGAATGCACTCAAGCAAACACAAACAGCACAGCACGATGCGTATTTTTTTAAAATTGACAAAATAATCAAAAATAAATCAAAAATAAAAATAAGTGGAAAAGGCGAGAGTGCGCGAGCACACAGGAGCAAAGACAAGCAGCGCAGCTTGATGCGTAGTAAAAAAAATAATAAATAGACAACTGGTCGACCTCATTAGAAATAAAAACCCAAAAGATTAGATAGACAAACAAACAAACACATAAATGTGGAGAGAAGGGCAGTGCGCGCAGGAGCAAAGGTAAACAGCAGACAGACCTGAATCCTTATCTTTACAAGGTCGACCTCAGAACTTTGTTCAGTTTGTCTCGGTGACGGATAATGGAAGGAAGGGCAGGCAACTGGTCGACTTCATTTAAATAAACAAATAAAAAATAAGATAAACTCTCAGGAATAGATAAATAATAACATAAAAATTGAAAAGTGGAGAAAGCGAGAGCTCGCGAATGCACTCAAGCAAACACAAACAGCACAGCACGATGCGTATTTTTTTTAAATTGACAAAATAAAACAAAAATAAATCAAAAATAAAAATAAGTGGAAAAGGCGAGAGTGCGCGAGCACACAGGAGCAAAGACAAGCAGCGCAGCTTGATGCGTAGTAAACAAAATAATAAATAGACAACTGGTCGACCTCATTAGAAATAAAAACCCAAAAGATTAGTTAGACAAACAAACAAACACATAAATGTGGAGAGAAGGGCAGTGCGCGCAGGAGCAAAGGTAAACAGCAGACAGACCTGAATCCTTATCTTTACAAGGTCGACCTCAGAACTTTGTTCAGTTTGTCTCGGTGACGGATAATGGAAGGAAGGGCAGGCAACTGGTCGACTTCATTTAAATAAACAAATAAAAAATAAGATAAACTCAGGAATGATAAATAATAACAAAAAAATTGTAAATTGGAGAAAGCGAGAGCGCGCGAATGCACTCAAGCAAACACAAACAGCACAGCACGATGCGTATTTTTTTTTAAATTGACAAAATAAATCAAAAATAAAAATAAGTGGAAAAGGCGAGAGTGCGCGAGCACACAGGAGCAAAGACAAGCAGCGCAGCTTGATGCGTAGTAAAAAAAATAATAAATAGACAACTGGTCGACCTCATTAGAAATAAAAACCCAAAAGATTAGATAGACAAACAAACAAACACATAAATGTGGAGAGAAGGGCAGTGCGCGCAGGAGCAAAGGTAAACAGCAGACAGACCTGAATCCTTATCTTTACAAGGTCGACCTCAGAACTTTGTTCAGTTTGTCTCGGTGACGGATAATGGAAGGAAGGGCAGGCAACTGGTCGACTTCATTTAAATAAACAAATAAAAAATAAGATAAACTCTCAGGAATAGATAAATAATAACAAAAAAATTGTAAAGTGGAGAAAGCGAGAGCGCGCGAATGCACTCAAGCAAACACAAACAGCACAGCACGATGCGTATTTTTTTAAATTGACAAAATAAAACAAAAATAAATCAAAAATAAAAATAAGTGGAAAAGGCGAGAGTGCGCGAGCACACAGGAGCAAAGACAAGCAGCGCAGCTTGATGCGTAGTAAACAAAATAATAAATAGACAACTGGTCGACCTCATTAGAAATAAAAACCCAAAAGATTAGATAGACAAACAAACAAACACATAAATGTGGAGAGAAGGGCAGTGCGCGCAGGAGCAAAGGTAAACAGCAGACAGACCTGAATCCTTATCTTTACAAGGTCGACCTCAGAACTTTGTTCAGTTTGTCTCGGTGACGGATAATGGAAGGAAGGGCAGGCAACTGGTCGACTTCATTTAAATAAACAAATAAAAAATAAGATAAACTCTCAGGAATAGATAAATAATAACAAAAAAATTGTAAAAGTGGAGAAAGCGAGAGCGCCGAATGCACTCAAGCAAACACAAACAGCACAGCACGATGCGTATTTTTTTTAAATTGACAAAATAAATCAAAAATAAAAATAAGTGGAAAAGGCGAGAGTGCGCGAGCACACAGGAGCAAAGACAAGCAGCGCAGCTTGATGCGTAGTAAAAAAAATAATAAATAGACAACTGGTCGACCTCATTAGAAATAAAAACCCAAAAGATTAGATAGACAAACAAACAAACACATAAATGTGGAGAGAAGGGCAGTGCGCGCAGGAGCAAAGGTAAACAGCAGACAGACCTGAATCCTTATCTTTACAAGGTCGACCTCAGAACTTTGTTCAGTTTGTCTCGGTGACGGATAATGGAAGGAAGGGCAGGCAACTGGTCGACTTCATTTAAATAAACAAATAAAAAATAAGATAAACTCAGGAATGGATAAATAATAACAAAAAAATTGTAAATTGGAGAAAGCGAGAGCGCGAATGCACTCAAGCAAACACAAACAGCACAGCACGATGCGTATTTTTTTTAAATTGACAAAATAAATCAAAAATAAAAATAAGTGGAAAAGGCGAGAGTGCGCGAGCACACAGGAGCAAAGACAAGCAGCGCAGCTTGATGCGTAGTAAAAAAATAATAAATAGACAACTGGTCGACCTCATTAGAAATAAAAACCCAAAAGATTAGATAGACAAACAAACAAACACATAAATGTGGAGAGAAGGGCAGTGCGCGCAGGAGCAAAGGTAAACAGCAGACAGACCTGAATCCTTATCTTTACAAGGTCGACCTCAGAACTTTGTTCAGTTTGTCTCGGTGACGGATAATGGAAGGAAGGGCAGGCAACTGGTCGACTTCATTTAAATAAACAAATAAAAAATAAGATAAACTCTCAGGAATAGATAAATAATAACAAAAAAATTGTAAAGTGGAGAAAGCGAGAGCGCGCGAATGCACTCAAGCAAACACAAACAGCACAGCACGATGCGTATTTTTTTTAAATTGACAAAATAAATCAAAAATAAATCAAAAATAAAAATAAGTGGAAAAGGCGAGAGTGCGCGAGCACACAGGAGCAAAGACAAGCAGCGCAGCTTGATGCGTAGTAAAAAAATAATAAATAGACAACTGGTCGACCTCATTAGAAATAAAAACCCAAAAGATTAGATAGACAAACAAACAAACACATAAATGTGGAGAGAAGGGCAGTGCGCGCAGGAGCAAAGGTAAACAGCAGACAGACCTGAATCCTTATCTTTACAAGGTCGACCTCAGAACTTTGTTCAGTTTGTCTCGGTGACGGATAATGGAAGGAAGGGCAGGCAACTGGTCGACTTCATTTAAATAAACAAATAAAAAATAAGATAAACTCAGGAATGATAAATAATAACAAAAAAATTGTAAATTGGAGAAAGCGAGAGCGCGCGAATGCACTCAAGCAAACACAAACAGCACAGCACGATGCGTATTTTTTTTTAAATTGACAAAATAAATCAAAAATAAATCAAAAATAAAAATAAGTGGAAAAGGCGAGAGTGCGCGAGCACACAGGAGCAAAGACAAGCAGCGCAGCTTGATGCGTAGTAAAAAAAATAATAAATAGACAACTGGTCGACCTCATTAGAAATAAAAACCCAAAAGATTAGATAGACAAACAAACAAACACATAAATGTGGAGAGAAGGGCAGTGCGCGCAGGAGCAAAGGTAAACAGCAGACAGACCTGAATCCTTATCTTTACAAGGTCGACCTCAGAACTTTGTTCAGTTTGTCTCGGTGACGGATAATGGAAGGAAGGGCAGGCAACTGGTCGACTTCATTTAAATAAACAAATAAAAAATAAGATAAACTCTCAGGAATAGATAAATAATAACAAAAAAATTGTAAAGTGGAGAAAGCGAGAGCGCGCGAATGCACTCAAGCAAACACAAACAGCACAGCACGATGCGTATTTTTTTTAAATTGACAAAATAAATCAAAAATAAATCAAAAATAAAAATAAGTGGAAAAGGCGAGAGTGCGCGAGCACACAGGAGCAAAGACAAGCAGCGCAGCTTGATGCGTAGTAAAAAAAAAAAATAGACAACTGGTCGACCTCATTAGAAATAAAAACCCAAAAGATTAGATAGACAAACAAACAAACACATAAATGTGGAGAGAAGGGCAGTGCGCGCAGGAGCAAAGGTAAACAGCAGACAGACCTGAATCCTTATCTTTACAAGGTCGACCTCAGAACTTTGTTCAGTTTGTCTCGGTGACGGATAATGGAAGGAAGGGCAGGCAACTGGTCGACTTCATTTAAATAAACAAATAAAAAATAAGATAAACTCTCAGGAATAGATAAATAATAACAAAAAAATTGTAAAGTGGAGAAAGCGAGAGCGCGCGAATGCACTCAAGCAAACACAAACAGCACAGCACGATGCGTATTTTTTTTAAAATTGACAAAATAAATCAAAAATAAAAATAAGTGGAAAAGGCGAGAGTGCGCGAGCACACAGGAGCAAAGACAAGCAGCGCAGCTTGATGCGTAGTAAAAAAAATAATAAATAGACAACTGGTCGACCTCATTAGAAATAAAAACCCAAAAGATTAGATAGACAAACAAACAAACACATAAATGTGGAGAGAAGGGCAGTGCGCGCAGGAGCAAAGGTAAACAGCAGACAGACCTGAATCCTTATCTTTACAAGGTCGACCTCAGAACTTTGTTCAGTTTGTCTCGGTGACGGATAATGGAAGGAAGGGCAGGCAACTGGTCGACTTCATTTAAATAAACAAATAAAAAATAAGATAAACTCAGGAATGGATAAATAATAACAAAAAAATTGTAAATTGGAGAAAGCGAGAGCGCGCGAATGCACTCAAGCAAACACAAACAGCACAGCACGATGCGTATTTTTTTTTAAAATTGACAAAATAAATCAAAAATAAATCAAAAATAAAAATAAGTGGAAAAGGCGAGAGTGCGCGAGCACACAGGAGCAAAGACAAGCAGCGCAGCTTGATGCGTAGTAAAAAAAATAATAAATAGACAACTGGTCGACCTCATTAGAAATAAAAACCCAAAAGATTAGATAGACAAACAAACAAACACATAAATGTGGAGAGAAGGGCAGTGCGCGCAGGAGCAAAGGTAAACAGCAGACAGACCTGAATCCTTATCTTTACAAGGTCGACCTCAGAACTTTGTTCAGTTTGTCTCGGTGACGGATAATGGAAGGAAGGGCAGGCAACTGGTCGACTTCATTTAAATAAACAAATAAAAAATAAGATAAACTCTCAGGAATAGATAAATAATAACAAAAAAATTGTAAAGTGGAGAAAGCGAGAGCGCGCGAATGCACTCAAGCAAACACAAACAGCACAGCACGATGCGTATTTTTTTTAAATTGACAAAATAAATCAAAAATAAATCAAAAATAAAAATAAGTGGAAAAGGCGAGAGTGCGCGAGCACACAGGAGCAAAGACAAGCAGCGCAGCTTGATGCGTAGTAAAAAAAATAATAAATAGACAACTGGTCGACCTCATTAGAAATAAAAACCCAAAAGATTAGATAGACAAACAAACAAACACATAAATGTGGAGAGAAGGGCAGTGCGCGCAGGAGCAAAGGTAAACAGCAGACAGACCTGAATCCTTATCTTTACAAGGTCGACCTCAGAACTTTGTTCAGTTTGTCTCGGTGACGGATAATGGAAGGAAGGGCAGGCAACTGGTCGACTTCATTTAAATAAACAAATAAAAAATAAGATAAACTCTCAGGAATAGATAAATAATAACAAAAAAATTGTAAAGTGGAGAAAGCGAGAGCGCGCGAATGCACTCAAGCAAACACAAACAGCACAGCACGATGCGTATTTTTTTTGACAAAATAACAAAAATAAATCAAAAATAAAAATAAGTGGAAAAGGCGAGAGTGCGCGAGCACACAGGAGCAAAGACAAGCAGCGCAGCTTGATGCGTAGTAAAAAAAATAATAAATAGACAACTGGTCGACCTCATTAGAAATAAAAACCCAAAAGATTAGATAGACAAACAAACAAACACATAAATGTGGAGAGAAGGGCAGTGCGCGCAGGAGCAAAGGTAAACAGCAGACAGACCTGAATCCTTATCTTTACAAGGTCGACCTCAGAACTTTGTTCAGTTTGTCTCGGTGACGGATAATGGAAGGAAGGGCAGGCAACTGGTCGACTTCATTTAAATAAACAAATAAAAAATAAGATAAACTCTCAGGAATAGATAAATAATAACAAAAAAATTGTAAAGTGGAGAAAGCGAGAGCTCGCGAATGCACTCAAGCAAACACAAACAGCACAGCACGATGCGTATTTTTTTATAAATTGACAAAATAAAACAAAAATAAATCAAAAATAAAAATAAGTGGAAAAGGCGAGAGTGCGCGAGCACACAGGAGCAAAGACAAGCAGCGCAGCTTGATGCGTAGTAAACAAAATAATAAATAGACAACTGGTCGACCTCATTAGAAATAAAAACCCAAAAGATTAGATAGACAAACAAACAAACACATAAATGTGGAGAGAAGGGCAGTGCGGCAGGAGCAAAGGTAAACAGCAGACAGACCTGAATCCTTATCTTTACAAGGTCGACCTCAGAACTTTGTTCAGTTTGTCTCGGTGACGGATAATGGAAGGAAGGGCAGGCAACTGGTCGACTTCATTTAAATAAACAAATAAAAAATAAGATAAACTCAGGAATGATAAATAATAACAAAAAAATTGTAAAGTGGAGAAAGCGAGAGCGCGCGAATGCACTCAAGCAAACACAAACAGCACAGCACGATGCGTATTTTTTTTAAATTGACAAAATAAATCAAAAATAAAAATAAGTGGAAAAGGCGAGAGTGCGCGAGCACACAGGAGCAAAGACAAGCAGCGCAGCTTGATGCGTAGTAAAAAAAATAATAAATAGACAACTGGTCGACCTCATTAGAAATAAAAACCCAAAAGATTAGATAGACAAACAAACAAACACATAAATGTGGAGAGAAGGGCAGTGCGCGCAGGAGCAAAGGTAAACAGCAGACAGACCTGAATCCTTATCTTTACAAGGTCGACCTCAGAACTTTGTTCAGTTTGTCTCGGTGACGGATAATGGAAGGAAGGGCAGGCAACTGGTCGACTTCATTTAAATAAACAAATAAAAAATAAGATAAACTCTCAGGAATAGATAAATAATAACAAAAAAATTGTAAAGTGGAGAAAGCGAGAGCGCGCGAATGCACTCAAGCAAACACAAACAGCACAGCACGATGCGTATTTTTTTTTAAATTGACAAAATAAATCAAAAATAAAAATAAGTGGAAAAGGCGAGAGTGCGCGAGCACACAGGAGCAAAGACAAGCAGCGCAGCTTGATGCGTAGTAAAAAAAATAATAAATAGACAACTGGTCGACCTCATTAGAAATAAAAACCCAAAAGATTAGATAGACAAACAAACAAACACATAAATGTGGAGAGAAGGGCAGTGCGCGCAGGAGCAAAGGTAAACAGCAGACAGACCTGAATCCTTATCTTTACAAGGTCGACCTCAGAACTTTGTTCAGTTTGTCTCGGTGACGGATAATGGAAGGAAGGGCAGGCAACTGGTCGACTTCATTTAAATAAACAAATAAAAAATAAGATAAACTCTCAGGAATAGATAAATAATAACAAAAAATTGTAAAGTGGAGAAAGCGAGAGCGCGCGAATGCACTCAAGCAAACACAAACAGCACAGCACGATGCGTATTTTTTTTAAATTGACAAAATAAAACAAAAATAAATCAAAAATAAAAATAAGTGGAAAAGGCGAGAGTGCGCGAGCACACAGGAGCAAAGACAAGCAGCGCAGCTTGATGCGTAGTAAACAAAATAATAAATAGACAACTGGTCGACCTCATTAGAAATAAAAACCCAAAAGATTAGATAGACAAACAAACAAACACATAAATGTGGAGAGAAGGGCAGTGCGCGCAGGAGCAAAGGTAAACAGCAGACAGACCTGAATCCTTATCTTTACAAGGTCGACCTCAGAACTTTGTTCAGTTTGTCTCGGTGACGGATAATGGAAGGAAGGGCAGGCAACTGGTCGACTTCATTTAAATAAACAAATAAAAAATAAGATAAACTCAGGAATGATAAATAATAACAAAAAAATTGTAAATTGGAGAAAGCGAGAGCGCGCGAATGCACTCAAGCAAACACAAACAGCACAGCACGATGCGTATTTTTTTTAAATTGACAAAATAAATCAAAAATAAATCAAAATAAAAATAAGTGGAAAAGGCGAGAGTGCGCGAGCACACAGGAGCAAAGACAAGCAGCACAGCTTGATGCGTAGTAAAAAAAATAATAAATAGACAACTGGTCGACCTCATTAGAAATAAAAACCCAAAAGATTAGATAGACAAACAAACAAACACATAAATGTGGAGAGAAGGGCAGTGCGCGCAGGAGCAAAGGTAAACAGCAGACAGACCTGAATCCTTATCTTTACAAGGTCGACCTCAGAACATTGTTCAGTTTGTCTCGGTGACGGATAATGGAAGGAAGGGCAGGCAACTGGTCGACTTCATTTAAATAAACAAATAAAAAATAAGATAAACTCTCAGGAATAGATAAATAATAACAAAAAAATTGTAAAGTGGAGAAAGCGAGAGCGCGCGAATGCACTCAAGCAAACACAAACAGCACAGCACGATGCGTATTTTTTTTAAATTGACAAAATAATCAAAAATAAATCAAAAATAAAAATAAGTGGAAAAGGCGAGAGTGCGCGAGCACACAGGAGCAAAGACAAGCAGCGCAGCTTGATGCGTAGTAAAAAAAATAATAGACAACTGGTCGACCTCATTAGAAATAAAAACCCAAAAGATTAGATAGACAAACAAACAAACACATAAATGTGGAGAGAAGGGCAGTGCGCGCAGGAGCAAAGGTAAACAGCAGACAGACCTGAATCCTTATCTTTACAAGGTCGACCTCAGAACTTTGTTCAGTTTGTCTCGGTGACGGATAATGGAAGGAAGGGCAGGCAACTGGTCGACTTCATTTAAATAAACAAATAAAAAATAAGATAAACTCTCAGGAATAGATAAATAATAACAAAAAAATTGTAAAGTGGAGAAAGCGAGAGCGCGCGAATGCACTCAAGCAAACACAAACAGCACAGCACGATGCGTATTTTTTTTAAATTGACAAAATAAATCAAAAATAAATCAAAAATAAAAATAAGTGGAAAAGGCGAGAGTGCGCGAGCACACAGGAGCAAAGACAAGCAGCGCAGCTTGATGCGTAGTAAAAAAAATAATAAATAGACAACTGGTCGACCTCATTAGAAATAAAAACCCAAAAGATTAGATAGACAAACAAACAAACACATAAATGTGGAGAGAAGGGCAGTGCGCGCAGGAGCAAAGGTAAACAGCAGACAGACCTGAATCCTTATCTTTACAAGGTCGACCTCAGAACTTTGTTCAGTTTGTCTCGGTGACGGATAATGGAAGGAAGGGCAGGCAACTGGTCGACTTCATTTAAATAAACAAATAAAAAATAAGATAAACTCAGGAATGGATAAATAATAACAAAAAAATTGTAAATTGGAGAAAGCGAGAGCGCGAATGCACTCAAGCAAACACAAACAGCACAGCACGATGCGTATTTTTTTTTTAAATTGACAAAATAAATCAAAAATAAAAATAAGTGGAAAAGGCGAGAGTGCGCGAGCACACAGGAGCAAAGACAAGCAGCGCAGCTTGATGCGTAGTAAAAAAAATAATAAATAGACAACTGGTCGACCTCATTAGAAATAAAAACCCAAAAGATTAGATAGACAAACAAACAAACACATAAATGTGGAGAGAAGGGCAGTGCGCGCAGGAGCAAAGGTAAACAGCAGACAGACCTGAATCCTTATCTTTACAAGGTCGACCTCAGAACTTTGTTCAGTTTGTCTCGGTGACGGATAATGGAAGGAAGGGCAGGCAACTGGTCGACTTCATTTAAATAAACAAATAAAAAATAAGATAAACTCTCAGGAATAGATAAATAATAACAAAAAAATTGTAAAGTGGAGAAAGCGAGAGCGCGCGAATGCACTCAAGCAAACACAAACAGCACAGCACGATGCGTATTTTTTTTAAATTGACAAAATAAATCAAAAATAAATC